>NC_090919.1:2650660-2789199 GCF_040956055.1 Brachionichthys hirsutus
ATGCCAGCTTTGTCTTCCCCCCCCCCCCCACACACACACACACACACACACACCAGGTCCGGGTCAGTTTAAGCCGAAAAAGCAGATGAGCTATTTTACTGTTAAACAACTGGTCGTCTGTTTGCCGCCTCCCACTGGCAGGAGGCCCCTCCCTTTCCCTTCTCATCTCTGTGCTTTTTATCCCGTTGAATCAGAAGTGGCTTTTTTTCTTTCTTCTTCTTCTTCTTCCTCCCCCCGCAGCTCGCCACAGCATTTAGCCCCATTGAGGTTTGGTAACCCGCCTCTTTATTTTAGTTCTGTGGATGCAGTTCCTTCCTCCTCAAACCCTGTAATAAAACCAGTCCGAAATAGATCCCCGGGCCTCAAAAATCGTCTCGGATGACGTTGCGTTCTTTTTATTCTGATTTTGTTAGAAATTAGCAGGCTGTCTTTGTCAGTTTTGTGTCTTTTTTTTTTTTCAGCAGGTGACGCGTGAGTGTTAACCTTCATCTGTCTTCCTCCGGAGAAGACAGTCTGAACACTGTAGCCTCAGAAATTATAATTGTAGGGTGTTGTTTTTATTTAGTGTCACATTTATACGACAGACAAACACGCCAAGTCCACCTTAAAAGGATATTTGTTGAGTACGGGGAACTGACCTACCCTGATGAAATCCCTCCTGACCCTCCAATCAATATTAAAGAGGAACTACAAATACGTTCACTTCTAATAGTCATAGTTAGACTTTTAATATCTTGTTTTTAGTTAGTTTGTTTTTTTTCATTCCTCATGCAAGCGCTGAGAATTTAATGAATAAATTTAAATTGGTTACCAACTTGTGGGTGTTTTTATTAAAGAAGCGCCTTTCAGTTTTGATCATTCATCCGATCGGTACAACTTGAATCGCGGCACGTTTTTGTTCTGAAATTAAAATATTTATTACAACATACAAGAAAATTAGTTATCTCCCCCCCCCCCCCCCATGTGGCGTCTCACTGTAAAGTCAAATTTAAGTGCAAAATGTTTACTAGTAATATGTACAACACAATTTTGAGAAAATCCCTTGTAATACAGCGAACGGCCACACGGGGGGATAAAGGCAGTAGTTCTTGTTCCCTTGCAAGTCTTTTACAGTAATGGTAGAAGTACAGCAGGCACTACGAGTGACAGTGATCCAAGTGAAAAGACAAAATGAGAATCAGTTCTTTAAAAAATTAAATCAGTCAGAGCACAGAGAGAGAGCGAGAGAGAGAGAGAGAGAGAGTATTAAGACCAGCTTTTTGATCCACGTCCACAGCTGCACCGGAACCGATCAGTGCGTGTTCTGGGGGGGAATGTTGTGTGTGGCGCACACTCTGCTCATGTGACAGGAGTGGCAGAGGAGATGAGAGTCCAGAGGGAAGCACTGCGAGCCGGGCTTATCAGAGAGCTGTTTACCACACTCCTGGAGGGGGGGGGAGGGGAGGGGGGGGTGCAGATAAGGACAGGAATGCACAAAAGCGAGGTCAGCCCATCATCAAGGCGTTTCATAAAAAAGGTCCGATCAGTTCCGCACACGACGGGGACGGGCCCTCACCTCGCAGTGGTAGCACTCGAAGTGATAGTCTCTGTTCATCGACACGACCCGGAGGATCTCTTCACTGCCCTGAAGAGGTCAGAGTGCAGGCGTGAGGAGGTTCCCCCCCCCCAAAAAAAACGCGAGACAAGACAAGCATCCGTTTTAAAATACCCCAAGAAGACAAAAGTAGTGCGTAATTCATAATAATCCAGGCGACGCGACGAAAGCTCAACGCGCTCACCTCGGAGGGAAGGATGGGTTGTAGACAGGCGGCGCACTTCGGGGAAAACGTCCTGCGGGAACGACAAGAGGGAAGAATTCAGTGAAGGCTTCCGTCCCGCAGCGCCGACTCAGCCTCGATAACGGTCTCACTTGTTGTAGTCGGCCACGCAGTAAATGTTGCTGTGATGGTCGACGGTGAAAGGTACCCCGTCCAGAGCCTTGGAGCACACCACGCAGCGAAAACAGCCGGGGTGGTACGAGTTCCCGAGAGCCTGCAGGATCTGCACGCGGTCGGCAAATGACGAAAAGAAACAGATTGGGCAAAACGCCGGGGGGCCCTCGAAATGATCCCTGCGGGTCTCAAGGTCACTTTGAGCTTTGCGTTTACATCTCTAGAGTTCGCGCTGATCGCGGCAGAGCTCGGCTCTTGTGAGAACGAGTGTCTGGTATCCTCTGGAGGGTTCTAGAAACACATTCCCTTTAAATCCAACTCAAGAAGACATCTTAAGGGGTATTTCTCCTTGGTGTGGGAGCACACACGCACACACACGCACACTCACCTGTTCGAGAATGAGGTGGCCACACACGCTACATTTCTCAGCAGCAGCCTGAAATCCTGAAAACTGCAATTACAGCGGAGAGAGAGATTACCGTTAGTGGGGCGGAAGACAAGACACGCCCCCACGCCACCCCCGCCCCGCCCCCCCCATCGGCCTCAACCTCTCACCATGTAATCCTCTTTACAGTACACGGCGCCGTTGACGTTGTAGAAGTCCTTGTTTCTCAGGGTGCGTCCTGGAAGGGGAAGCGGGAGGGAGATGGCGGGTGAGAGGACGTTAAAGGGGGGAGGGGAGGGGGGGGGGGGCGGCTTGGTCGTTTTTACTCACCACAGGACACGCAGGTGAAGCAGCGAGTGTGGTAGAGGCTGTCCAGAGCCTGGCAGGCGTTATCCGCCCCGTACACGCCTTTCCCACACTTCACACAGGCTCCTGCCGACACAATGGGGGGACAAAAACACAACAAACAGTTTCAGTCCAGGTGAAATCTCTTCTCTTAAACAGCTCGGATGCTCGGCTCCCGCCGGCGTCGTGGTCGGAGCTGCAGCCGCTCTGATCTATTTAAGGGTCTGCCTGCGTGCGTGCGTGTGTGTGCGTGCGTGTGTGTGTGTGTGCGTGCGTGCGTTCCCCTCTCTAATGTGGCGGAGGGAGTGCCACGCAGAATTCCTCCGCTCTTGGACGGTCCCCTTCAATATTTAGAAACCGGTTAAAGCCTCTGCCAGAAAGCCAGAAGCCAGAAACACCCAAAAATGTTCATGTCTGAGGCTGCTGGTTTAAGGGGCACTGAGCATTAAACACAGGTGTGTGTGTGTGTGTGTGTGTGCGTGCGTGTGTGTGTCCACTTCGCGGCTCACGGATTCGGATTTCGCCCTCATGGCTGAGGAGAGTACAGTATTGTGTGTCCCCTCCGGGCACACATACCTGAGCACCGAACAGGCTGCAGCACACACACACACACACACACACACACACACACACTCATGACTCATACATGCTGCGTTACTGTGCTTGAAGTCACTCGAGGTGCCCCCCCCCCCCTCTCTTTATGCCCCGCGTGCTTCAACGCTACAAGTTCCTACAGGCTCCAACGCACCATCCGTCCATCCCTTTCATCAGACACCCGGCGACGAGGAGGACAGTAATAACACACTGAGGGGCGGATGTGGTGTGGCCCCCCCCCACGCCCCGCCCCCCCCGGCTCGGATTAGGGCTGCGATTGTACCGTTTATGCTAAACGTAGCCGTTTAGCTCGTAACTTTTTCCCCCGTTTTGTCTGTGAAGTGTGAAAAAAAAGATTTTGTTTAAAAGCGTCTCACCAAAGAACTCCTGCCGGTTCTCCACGGCGCCGACTCCCGGCTCCTCCTGGGGTTTGAGCGGCCCCCGGGCCGAACAGGGCCCCGTCGCCGTCGCCGTGGCGCTCGGTTTGGAGAGCGCCGTCAGGGCCAGAGACTCCTTCAGCCTCAGGCCGCCCAGCAGCGCCTCGCCTTCCAGCGCGGCGTCCCTCAGCAGAAGTCGGGTCAGCTCCTCCTGGTACCGGGTGCCGGGCAGGTCCGAGTACCGGGCCCCGTCGCTCGTCGCCCCGCCCACTTTGCTTTGATGCTCCTCCCACCATTCGGGGCCGGCCTGGAAGCACGCCGCCCCGGGACTGCCGACCGCAGGCGGGTAGGAGTGCCGACTGTCGTGGGCCGCCGGACGCAAGCCCCCATCCAGGAACTGATTCCACGCCTCCACGGGGGTCACCCCAACCCGGCCCGGGACCCCGTGGGCCTGCGGGGAGGGTGAGGGCTGCTGTGGGGGGGGGCCGCCGGAGGCCGAGTAGCGGGAGTCGTAGCCCAGGCTGATGCCGCTGGTCCGGTTGCTGCTGCAGCGGCTCCCCATGGGGCTCCCGCCTCCCCCCCCCCCGCTGGCGGTGCTGGAGGCAAAGCTGGACCGGGGGCTGACCGCCACGGACTCCTGGAGGCTGAACGAGGAGCACGGGCTCAGGGCGGGTCCCGGCGGGTAGAAGAAGCCCCCCCCGGTCATATCCGAAGCACGCTGCGGCGGGTGGGAGAGGGACGCCGGCCTGGGGGGCTCCCAGAGTTCACTTCCTGTGCTGAGGCGTTTGTAGAACAGAGCCTCCTGCAGGGAGAGGCGTTTGTGCCGCTCCGGCTCGGAGGAGAGGTAGCCGGGCTCGGCCGGGCCCCCGCCTCTGGGAGCCGACCCGTAGCCCCCCGCCGCCGGGTACGGAGGGGGGGCGGAGGCAGGCGGCGGCTGCGAGAGGAGCTGCCGCCGCCTGACGAGCTGCTGCAGCTCCAGGGAGTAACGCCGATGGTTCAGCGACGCCCCGGGGGGGTCACACTCGGGTCCCAGGCCGGACTCGCGCCTCAGATGCGAGTCCACGCCGTCGCCCAGGTAACAGGAAGCGCGCTGCTGGGTGGGGCGGCGCCTCAGCGGCGCCAAGGTGGGAGGGTGGGGCGGCTGTTCGGCGTCTGGGGAGGTGGTACCCAGCGTGGCGCTGGATGATGAGGAGGAGGAGGAGGCGAGGAGCTGAGGGGGAGACGACCCCTCCCCCCCTCCTCCTCCTCCTCCTCCTCCTCCTCCTCCTCCTCCTCCTCCTCCTCTTCCTGGAATGCACGCATCACTAGCGGAGAACTGGCTGGGTCTTGCGGGTGAGGCGGGGCTGGGAGCCGGTGGCAGGCCCCCGCCCCGGCCCCCGCCCCCGGAGACGCCGGCGTTGCTGCTGCTGTTATTAGAGTCGTGCTTTTTCTTTGAACTGTTGAATTTCACGCTCCCCGAGTCCGTCAGCTTCAGCTTCCCCAGCAGCTTGCTTATCGGCCTGTCCATGATGAAGCCTTCCTGCCCCCCCCCCCCCCCCCCACACACACACACACACACACCTGCCACTGGATGTGATGTTAAAAGTTTTCACCGCGTCAGATTAATAATAAACAGCAGCTTCCAAATCCTCCACCCCCCCCCCCCCCCCCACAAAGAAATGAAAAGGGGGCCCTTAAATAGATAAATAAATAACAAATCAGATAAATACCAGCTTTTAAGACATGTCAGGGTGTCACGTGACTTGAGTCACGCCGCTTGATCTCCATGTGGAACGTCCCACAGGCTCAGGTGGAAGAATCCACGCGATGTTCAGATGGTGAGTTCAAGTCAATCAGGACAAAACATGCTCTTCGACGCGACCTATAGTCGGCGGGGGGGGGCTCCTCCGTGGACTCCCCACGTCTGCATCGTTTTAGGTAAACTGTCCAGAAAACACCTCCATAAAGCAGGTGTGATGGGAGGGGGGGGGGGGGATTACTGTAGGAATTAACTTACCTAAAAAATAAAAATAAAATAATAAAAACACACACATGCGGGTCCCGTGTAGAAACGGGAAATTAATCCTTTTTGTGCTCCGGTGTTCGACTCAACCGACTCCTGCCGTTCATCTCGAACCGGGCTCGGGAAAGATGTTTAAATCCGCTCCTCTCGGTTCATCCGTCCATCCATCCGTTTATCATTCCCGTTTCCAAAAAGAGGAATATCCTGTCCCCGGCGTGATAGTAGCGGAAAAGTTTAGAGAGAGAGAGAGAGAGAGAGAAATAAATAAATGAAGTGAGGAAAAGCGGCGCTCCGGACACGGTCACGTCTCCACCGGGACCGGGACCGGGACCGGCGCGGGACGGGACGGGAGGCTGGAGGTGAATAAAATCCCTCCCCGTGTGCGCAGCACCGTCGACAACTTTGTTTCTTTCTTTCTTTCCCCCGTAATAATTACTTACCTCCCCCCCCCCCTTCTTTTTACGACAGTGTCGAGTTACATACGGCAGAAAAAGCTATTCCGGTCTTAGATTTTCAAAATATTCCTATTCCTTCGGCAAGAATCCATCTCACCCTTTTATCAATGACTCCCGAAACAGTCGGCCTTTTTTTATTTTTAATCTAAAACACATATCCCAGTCTTTGGTTTTAATCCACATCATAGATTTCCCATCGTTTAATGCTGTATTCACAATTTTCTTTCAAGCTAGTGGCGCGCGACACCATTTGTGCTTTTATTGTGGAGGATACATCGCGCAGCGTTACCGTACTTCCTGTCGTAGTGATCAGCTTGACGCAGCACTGCTCCCTTTATCATCCCCCCCCCCCCCCCCCCCCCAGCAGGCCGGAACACCTTTCCACCAGCCGTGGCTGTTTCGTCATTCATTCTTTTTTTACCTCAAGCATGAAAATGTAGCCTATTTATTACTTAATCATATAATAATTTAATCCTATATATGAAAATATAACTTTAATGAGGGGGGATATCCTTTTGTATTAACTATATATTCGGGGTTATTTTGGTTACATTGGAGATTCGAGTGCTTCATGTTTAATTTTGATTTTCTTAAAATTATTATAAAAATAAATAAATAAGCTTGCTCCGTTTTAGGCGCGGGGCTACTTTATTGTACCAGCAGCCTGTGGAATGTGCGGGAGGACACAGCGGAGTGATGCGGCTGGTGAATTTTTTTTCCGGCGTGTCTGAGTTCTCCAAGGAGGATAAGAGGGTAAACATCCCGCTGCTGGCGGTTTAACGGACACACGGGGAAAAAAACAGTCCTGATTAAAGTACAACAATGTTTGCGCAGGGCTGTGTAGGCTGAGATCTGCCCCCCCCCCCTTCCGCGTGGAGCCCTTTCACAACCCGAACTGTTCCCGCTGCAGAACTCCACTGTTTACCTCACAAGGCTGCGAGTGAGAACTTGCCTGAACTAAGCTCAGAAAGAAATTCTTCTGGGCTTAGAACAGAGCCGGCCGACGCATGGAGAAGTCAGCGGCTGCTGCTTGGAGCGTCCGCCAGAGGGCGCCCAAGAGCGCGCCTTGCAACGGCGTTCAAAGGAGCGCCTGATCAATACGACGATTTTATTAAAGATGGAACGCACAGGAAAATATACCCACGACACTTAGACGCTATGATTTTCTTCCCTTACCTCCTATTGTTACGTCACAATCTTAAATATCCGTTCAGTTAAGCATATTGTTTAGGCGAACTGCTCTTAATAACATGTAATTATAAAGATGAGTCACTCTTTCACAGGCTCCATCTGAAATGATCCAGATGAGATAATTATAACCAGGTATTTTTTTTTCTTCTTCCCCCAGACATGACAAAGCTCATTCAAAGCCTCCGGCGACAGTACACAACTGATTATTTCTTTTCAGGCTGAAAACCACTCCTAACGGTATAATCACAGGTATACAGTCAGCAGAAAGGACGACGCTGTAAATTATATTCAACGGGTAAAATCTGATCCTTGTTGAGATGTAAAAACAATTCCAATTTCAGTTTTGTCATTCAGACTAAATGTATTGTCATTGCGATACTGGTATGCCCATAGTTTTCCCCCTCTTGAGAGCAATAAATGCTTATCTTATCTCAGGAATTATTTCATATCTTTTGCAAAGATTCTTCAATAAGCGATGTTGGTTGTTAGTGTAGTTCAAATATATGTTCGTTGATGATTTAAAGCCAAAAATACAATTAAAGTAAAACAGATTTGGTAAAAACTGAGTAATAAGGAAAACTTTAAAAAGAAAGGGGGCAGAAATTCAAAGTAATATTGAAACCGAGAACATTTGTCTGTATTTGTTCACGTCCTTTGCTTTATTTTATTTTTTGAGTTTTAAATCACATTTCTATGCGCAAAATTCTCTTAAAATAAAAATCAGGCAATATGACGCCCACTCCGTGTCTCTTTAGCTCCACCTGTTGGCCAAGACGGACACGTACAGACAAATATGGCGGCCCCCGTGAGGACGCTGTGCTGTTCAGGTGAGAATAAGGTTATTTGGTGCATATGTTGCTGTTGTTTTTCTTTTAACCCCGTTAAAACCGGTTTATTGTGCGAAGTTGTCTGTTTATATGACTATAGTGATGACGCTCACGCTGTTTCTGCTGATAGTTATAATAGCTGTTGGACTTCGGGGGGTAAATTATGTCTGTATTTGTTATTTTCCAGCGTTCAGACTGTCCACTAGGAAATTCGGCACAACGTGTGGAGCACAGGCTGGAGAGAAATGGAGGAAAGAGTAAGTTTAAGATGCACGACAAAGTCCAGCTTGTGTGTCAACTTCTATCTACCATCGTTTGGAGTTAATAATAATAATAGCAGAATATGTATAAAATAATCAGAATATAAATGCGACGTCGGGATTTATTAATATGGGAATTCAGTACTTCCCAGTTCGCTCCCTGTCTCCTCGTTCAAGCTAACTGTTCGTGTTTATCCGCTACATTAGCCTCCGCTAGCTTACACGTTAGCTGCTATTAGCCTGAAACATTGTCGTTCAATCGGACTCCGGGGACGGCAGGGACCGCCCTATCCCGTCTCCGATTGGCTAGTTTTTAATACATTCGTCGATTGGATTGGTTAGTATTAGCCATTACCGGAAACTAAACTAAGAATATCTCCAATCACAGCAAGGATGGGGCGGGTCTTTGTGTCGGCGTCGTGGGATTTACGGAATATTTCGGTTGCATTGTGGGTGATGTAGTCGACTGATGTTAACGGAGAAAAAGCCTTGTTTTCTGATGATGATGATGAATATATTTATTAGATAGAATGTTAGAGTACAAGTACAGTCACACAGTAGCATGTATTACAGTACAAGTACAGTCACACAGTAGCATGTATTACAGTACAAGTACAGTCAAACAGTAGCATGTATTACAGTACAAATAACGTCAAACATCCTGTCTAAGAGGAGCATTTCAAAAAAGCCCTTGCGGGCTTGTTTCCGTTGAAAGTCCTAAAAGTTCTGTGTTTCCCAATAGCTTCCATAATATTTACTCCAGTAACACCCAATAGATGGCAAATTGTTTCGCTGCACTAACATATAAACTATATAAAGTCATGTTTTTAGTTGCATCTCTGTTTTTTGAACGTTTTTCTGAACGTTTTTCTTTGCATGCAGGCACGGACTCGCTCAAAGCGGCACTGAATTCGGTCCTTTGACAGATTTGCCTGATTGGTCATTTGCAGGTATTCTTTTTTTTAGAAATAGTATTTTCACAGATACTTGTTTTAATTTTGCCGTCTGTGTTAATTTATTATTGTTTGTGTATCTGGACAGATGGAAGGCCGGCGCCTCCAATGAAAGGACACCTCAGAAGAAGACAAGAGAAGGAAGTTTTAGCTGTGAGAATAAACACCGTTCGCTCTTTTAATGGCTTTCATCTCAATGCTTTGTTTGTTTGAGATTAAGCCTTTACCCCCCCCCCCCCCCCCCCCCCCCCAAACAGAGGCGCATTGTGATGCTGAGTACGGAGATGGACAGAGGAATCGAGGCGTGGCAGGAAAAATGTAAGGAGGCCCAAAGTACGGAGGTACAGAAAATCCCTTTTACTCAAACCTAAAGGGAAGCTACTGATGAAGAAGAAATCACAAAGCTAGAAACCAGATTAGCAATAATAGTGATGCTGCAATGTCCTAATGTTCAATAACATGTTGACTGTCAGCCTGTTGAGTATAAGTACGATGATTTCTTCTGCTTTAATGTGGATGTTTTTCCACTACTAACAGATGGTTTCAATAAACGTTCTGTTTACGATGCTGTTTCTGAGCTTCCACTAGAATGCAGCATTTCTCAGCCCTGAGCCAGTGTGGAGCCTCAAACGCCATTTTGTCTGGAGTTTTTTTTTTTTTTTTTTAGACTGAAGGGAGGAGCAGAATAACAAAGTAGCTCTGAGTCAGGATTTCTTTTTTTTTTTTTACTGTGTACATATGTGTGTTAGAGGGAAGGTGATGGGTTCACATCTTGGCAATGCTGCAGAAATACATGGCAAAAGTCAACCTGGGTGAGGCGCCTTGAGTTTGAATTGAGAGCCAATGAAACAGGAGGGAGAATGTTGAATGGTTTTCAGTCCTTTTAGAAAAGTGTGATCCAATTGGAGATGTAAAAATGTGATAAAATAGGCCACTGAGAGGTGCTTTTGATTCACGGGGAAATTCCACCAACGAAAGTATTTCGTATTATTGCTGGTTGTGCTGCTTGATCCCGTCTGGAAAGACGATCAGCTGCCTTCAAGCGAGTCGGCCGCATCTCTGCTCCAACCTGGAATCTGCAGAAATGGTCTGACGTTCAAGTTCTCTGGTGCGTTTTTAAAATTTGTAGATGTATAAAAAAAAAAAAATCATGGCTCTGATTTGTTTTAAATCTGATATTTGTGGGGCGTTTGGCAGAGTCGCTGAGCGGCTGCACCTTTACCAGCTCAGCAGTGGTTTAGTGCAGCTCATGAACACACTATTTACAACATGAGGTAAGCCTCTCTGCTCCTTCCTCTCCCACCGTCAGCCTCCTCCTCCTCCTCCCTTTGTCTCGTTGCAGACTTCAGCAAAGTCTCACTGTAATTATTCCCGCCAGCCGCTGAGTTGCAGATTCTTTCCTGTGGCGTCTCCCCCCCCACCCCCCCCCCCCCCCCACCACCGTTCTCTCCCCCCTTGCCTCAACTGTTTCATACAGTTGACCAGAGGAGCTGACTGCTTGTTGCGTTAAGTGAGGAGGGAGGGAGGGGGGGGGCTCCATCTGCACCCGGAGTGTATACAGTCACATTTTAATGTCTCCCCGGACTCCTCCCATCCTCCCCCTCCATCGCTCCCTTCCTCTTTCTCCTGTTGTTTTGGTTTTGGGGGAAATGAGAAGCAGATGTTGCTTATTGTGCAGAAGTCAGCTGTGGAGGAAGGGCGGTGGGACGGTGGGTGCCCGGGTCTGTGTGGGTGGGGGGGTGGCCTTTGTAGTTACACCTGCACACCAGAAACAAGTGGGGGGGGGGTTCCTGGCAGATAGGTCTGGGAAGGGGCTGCAGGAAGGTGAGCAGGGCACTGGTGCAGGTTGTACCCAAAGGCTGCTTCCTGTGTGTGTGGGGGGGGGTCCAGTTCAGCATCACTGAACTGGAACTGCAGTTCGTTAAACCTTGTAATACCTTTTTTTTTTTACATTTAATGTCTTTCTTTCTTTCTTTTCTTTGGCATTTTTCAGATTATTTTCACCTTCGTTTCATCGTCAGTTTTGTTCATTAGGAGAAAAAGATGATATTTTTATCAGGAACAGCTTTTGTCTCCTTTAACTCAGTAAGTTATATTCAAATATTTGGAGCCCTTGTGATGAGCCATGAATTCTCATTTCTCATTCTGTTTGCTTTCTGGTGTAATTTTTACATCATTTCACCTCTTTGGATGTCACATATTCAAATGAAATCCTCTAAAGACTTCCAAAATGTCCACATTTGAAGAAATCTAAAATGGAAATATGTGGAAACCTCAAAATCGTGGGGCGCGTGAGAAAGCGCTGGAAGTCAGTCTAATTGAGAAAACAAAGGGAGAAAGAAAAAAGTGCTTTTGAAGTTACAGTAGAAAATAAATGATGCCATAATGTAGGTCACCCAAAACAAAGTCTAAGGTCGAATTGCACGCAGCTGTCCCGGCCGCTTCCTGCCTGGAATGGAGGAGTGCTGAGTCCTCGCACCACCAAACCGGACTGCATGAGTTCAGCATTAAAATGGCATGAAGAGAGGCAGAAAGAAAAAAAGAGGGGAATAGAAGCGAACTTGACCTCCCAATCTCATGAACCCCGAGCTCAAGCTACTAGCAGCATGAGGCCTGAAGTGAAAGCAGGTAACAGACCGAGCACACAGAGGGGTGGATGGTAATAGTGGCGTATAACTAATAAGCTATGGAGCGTCATTTATTGTGCATGAGAGAGACTCGCTGAGGCCGATGGAAGGAGCAGATGAGGGGAAGAGGAAAGTGACTAAACAGATGCAGGAAGAAAAAACCAGAGACTGTCGAGTATCCTCATGAATCTTCCACTCAGTAACTGAAATACAGAACGAGTACATCCATTTGAACCAATCGAGCTGCTTAATGCATTTATAAGTCTTTTTGTGTCTGTGGAAAAATTCCATCTGCCTTAAAATAGAGGGTTTTTTTGCATACCAACCATATCTTCAGCATTTTCTTTTGGGGGGGGGGGGGGTTGGTGGTCGTTGTTTGCCTTTGTGTTGTGGTTGGTGTTTGTTTTTGTTTTTTACATTTACAGGATATAAAGAGTAAAAATAAAAAACAGAGCATGTGAGGGAAAGAGCAAAAACAGATCAGGGATACTTGTGGTCAGGGGAGGAGCGGTTTGCCTCGTGATCTGCAGAGGATGAGGATGAAAGAAGGGGAAGACGAAGAGGGAAGAGCGCGGATGGCAAAAATATATTTTTGACAGGATTGAGAGTAAAATCTCCTCCGACCCAAAAAAGAATCGTTTTTTTACTGCCCTCCTCGTGCTTCCTTTTGACACTTCCAAAAGGAAGAGTTGTGTGTTACTGTTTTTTATTTTTAATACACATGGTGTGAATGCATCCTGATTGCAGCTGGCCTTGCCTGAGTTCATTTTCTGTTCAGATTTCTGAGGTCACAGCTTGAAAACGTTACGAATTTTGAATCGGTGGACAATATTTTGGAGGAATAAATTTGAGGAAAGAGAAGATGGAGGCCCCCCCCCCCCCCCCCCCCCCCCCCCCAGCAGATGCTGATCGTGTTCCCGTTAGCCTGACTTGTGATGATGTCAGTGACGAAAGCATCCCGAACAAACATGTTTTCAAAAACACATTCCCTACTGAAGTGCAAAACATCACAGGAAGTTGCCATGTGGTGAGATTTACAAAATAAAGTATGGTCCAAACTCATCATGTAAAGGGTTTATCAGAGTGGTTCTGAAAGGGATCCACAATATGTCAGCATTGATTTCATGATAGCCAAAAATAAGGAGAGGATTAGGATCTAATCACAACTTTTATGTGAAAAACGTATGACTGTCAAAAATAGTTTAATTGCACTTTATCTGCAAGAATACCAAAGTGAAAACTCACACAAAAAAACGTATTTTATTGATATGATCGTCACTATAAATATTATTACCATTATCATTGTTATTAAATGATCTGATCTAATTCTTCACACGCTGAATGTAAACCGGGAATTATTTCCACCATTGTCACGTTATGCCTCTGTCCAGCAGGACCAAAGTGACAATGTACAAAAGTAAAGACTAAAAGAATAACTTTACCAGGCGAACAATAATAACAATAACCATAATTATAACAACAATGTCCCTAAACAATGTTAAAAATTGCACCATTGTTGGAAACTGTACCGCTTACTGGCACATCTGCACCAGCAGGATCCTATGCAAAAAGTTGCTTGAATGCTTTCGAGATAAAACATCATTTATTTTAAGCGTATTTCTTTTCCTGTCTGACTGCTTGCACTGAAAGAAGAGTTTGTACCGTGTGGAGTGTCTCTGTTTTTAGCGGTTGCAGTTATCACCTCCAGCAGCCTCATTATTTGGATTGCTGTTTGTGGACACGGTCCTGGTTAAACAGGGCCTGATCATAAGTATTAAAAGTCTGCATCGATCCACACTGATGCTGAGCAGAGAGTATATTCATTCAAAATAAAGCTGGCGATAAGAATAGTTTTACGCTGAGTGTTGATTTAAAGTCTTCTACTGATTCCTTGAAATATGAGCATTAAAAAAAGGCAGAAAATCAATTAAAAAACAGAAAAATAGGCCTAAATTAGGTAAAGATTTGGGATTATTTGATGGCAGAAGTAGGAAGAAAAGTCAAAAATCTGATCATGCCGTTCTATCCAGTTGACAGATAAGCTCTACTTAGACATAGAGAAGAAATAAAAATAAAAAAACAGGAAAGACATCGAATGTCTAAACTTTGTCGTGCTGAAATGAACCGCAGAGAAAATTCCCGGATCTTCCGACAGCATCGTAAAATGCAGAGACACAGATTGCATGAGAATCAGACAGCAGTTCAGTCGGAGTCGTCCAGTTAGAGGAGAGGAAGGTAGGAGGGGCGTTTCTCTAGTACCTGTGGAGCGACTGAGGAGGGGGGTGGGGGGTGGGGGTCGTCTCTGATCAGTCTGTTTGTATGTAATTAATCTAAAATAGCAACATACAAATATACATTTTCCTGATTTTTTTTTCTCTTTCGTGGCACATACAATCCACTCCAAGCACAACACACCGGCACTCTTCTATCCCCCCCCCCACTCCTCCCGTTTTCTCCTCTTCTTCCATACGTCTCCCCTCTCCGTTTCCGCCGCCGCCGCCGCCCTCTCCCTTTCTGTCCCGTCTTTGGCAGTCTGTCGATCCCTACCGACGTTTCTACACCTTGTCCAGGAGAGATCTCTGGCAGTAGAGGAGGCGTCGAGGCGTGCCGTACTTCCTGAAGAACAAAAGAGCTCCCAGGGTGGCCATGACCAGCACCAGGAGGAGGAGGGGGATCACCACGGCAGCCGGCCCGGCCCCGCCCTGTGATTCGTCCACCTCGATGATGATGACCTCTTCTTCCCGACCCTTCTTGGGCTCATCGCCTTCACAGCCCATCCAGTCTCTGAGCACTGACTTTGGGTAGCCGGATTCGACTTTCATGTACTGGTTGTTGAACTTCCAATACTTGTTGGCTTTGTAAAAATAAGTGTATGCTGAGGAAAATAATAAGAAACGAAATTAATTAGGTTAAGATATTCGGGGTAGAATTGCGCTGTTGAATTATTACTTTATTTATCCTTATTACTCTTGAGCTGCAGCTTCAGTGTAAACGACAACAAAACGATGAGCTATCGGTTTAAAACGGGGTCGCGCGAAGGAAAACTCACATCCGTCTTCGCTCATGATGGTCGCCTTGACGTTGTCCGGTGCGCCGCTCCACGTGCTGATGGGCTTCGGGTAGCCGCTGTCCACGGCGCGAGTTTTCTCGTTGAAACGGTAGTACCTGCGAACGAAGCGACCAAACGAAACGTGTAAATGCGTCTGAGGTGTGTGGCTTTTTGGTGCTAAATGTGCAATGGGCGACAAAGACATTCCAAATATACATGATAAAAGCAAGTCTTTGAAATGAACTTCATAGGACGTTCAAGGATAAGCGTGGTACAAGTTTGAACAAGGTGCTTCCGCCATATACGAAAGCTTGAGAAGTATTTTTTTGGGGACAAAAGGGTTAAGAGTCAATCTGGTGTGAACAAATGCTGCAGGGGTCCTCCGAGGAATGCTTCATAGAAAAGAATGGAATCAGGCTGATCTGAAAGTCAGTCATCGGTTCCCAGAAAGGAAGGGCATCGGAAAGATAACTTGTTTGAACCTGCCTGGACTTTTCTTCAGGTACGGCTGATAGTACACGAGAACTCACTTGTTGCCTCTGAAGAAGTTCGTCTGTCCTGTTGGAGTGTAGAGGAGGACGGCGTCGATCTTGTCTTTGGGTAGACCCGTGCCCAGGTCTTTCAGGCTCATGGGAGAATCCTTGTCCATCGTGGACTCGCTGAAAAGCCAGTACCTGTCGCCTTTAGCCGCGAGGAGAAAAAAAGATCGGCGAGTAAGTTTGGCGATGGAAAAACCGAAAGGGAGGAGGAAAGCACGCGGTAACACTAGCCAGGAACCTTTGAAGAAGACAAATTTCCCATCGTCCCTCTCGTAGGCGGCGTTGATGTTCGCAGGTAGGCCTTTCCAGAAGTGATTGATGGGCATCGGGTAGCCCGTCAACACCTTGTTGTTACGCACACGCCAAAACCACTTGTCCTGCAAACAGACATACCCGTAGTTCAGAAATACAGTAGACTATATTCAACCGTGTCATTTGTCTGACACGGTTGAATATAGTCAAGCAGTAATAGGAAACTCAATCCACAATAAATTCCACAAAGATGCTTCAGGTTCAGCTTCAACAGGTCAACCTAAAGTCTTAAAAAGGTTCTCCTGTACCTTAAATACAAACTTTTCCCCTCTGAGGATGGCGATGGTGTCAAAGTGTCCCTCACAGATGTCTGGGCCATGGTCAGGCCTGGATGGCTTCGTGGGTCGAGGAGGAGGAGGAGGAGGTGGGGGAGGAGCCCCAGATTTGGTTCCTGTGGTGGGAAAAACATTGAGAAGAAGTGCGACGACCACTAACCCAACGCTGTGTTGACTCTGCTTGGGCTAAAGATCATACAGGTATACTGGAAAGAACATATCCAACTCAAATCCCACGGGGGGGGGGGGACGAAAACCCACCATAGATGATCTGGATGCCTCTACGGTCGTCGTCCGGGAGCTGGAAGCTTTCTGTTTCGAACCACTGGTAGAATGGAGCCATGATGGCAGAGGGGTTGTTGGAGTGCTCCAGACCCAGAGCATGACCGAGTTCATGGACAGCCACCAGAAAAACATCATTACCTTGGGAGAAATGGACAGAGCATTTACTTTCCCCTCTTCCCGGGTCAACATCCCACCATCCGCTCTTTTTTTTTTTTTTCTTCTTCTTCTTACCGCCCCGGTCGACGTTTCCCGTGGTCCAAGGCTCAGCGAGGTCAAAGTGCGTGTCTCCTCCGATGCCCTGTCCTGGGAAGTAAGCGTGAGCTAAGAAGCCACCCTCGCCGTCAAACGGAGTGCTGTCGCCGTGGAAACCCTCTGAAAAGGACAGCATGATGTCTGCGAACCTGTCGACCTTGTCTCTGATGTGGCTGTAGGGGATCTCTCTGAAGGTCAGGGGGATGGCGCTCTCCCACACCTGGAAGGCCTTTCGGATGGCTTCGTGTGTGGCCCGTTCTCCGATCTTTGGCGTGTAGTTTTGTATACTGTCAAAAAAAAAAAGACCGGAGGATGGGTCAGGATCAAAAACAATGCACCAAAGAGAAATCAGAACTTACATTTTACAAGATTAAAGCGTATTATTACAAGACTTGATAAGTCTTTAGAGTAAAATAGTATAAAAATGAGAGTTACAGATGTTAAATTAATTAAGGACAAGATGTCTCATAGAGAGTAATCACACGTTGTACCTGAAGGTGACCTCTGACTTGTCCCACTTCAGACCCTGGACAGCATATCTCTTCCTCCTCAGGTTGGTTTTCAGCTCCGGGCCAAACTTATCTGGGACGCCACACCGCGGTCGGCTCATCGCCCTGGCAACGGCGAAATAAAAGTCTCAATTATGCGAAATATTCCGACTCGTTTGGAGGACACACTTTTCTATTTTTCACATTAACCTTGTTCTCTTAGAGATTCGTGAAAAAAAAAAATCAGGACTCACGCTAATGTGTTGGCGTCTATGGAGCCGGTGACAGTCAAACCATAAAACTGCTGCATGCCTGATATCGCTGTTACGATGGACTTTGGCGAGCGGATGGCCTGAGCTCTGACATCACCTGGAGGCAGGTAACCGTACTGCTGCAGCCAAGCCTGCAGGGTGGAGACAATGATTAAAAATGACATGCATTTAAAAAAAAAAAATCTGTTTGTTTGGGCAAAGCTACACAAATGTAGAACTTGTATAGATCTAAAAAAAACAGATTGATAAAGCAAGGATGTACAAATTTTTACATCTAAACAAAATTAGATTCAAATGTTTATCAGGTTCTCCTTATAAATCCAAACAATAAATTGTAACTTGTTAAAAACCTCCTTGGACTGAGGAGCAAGAGATTATCCTGTGTTTCTTCATGCTTCGTTCTCTCTGACTAACTCTAATCTAATCACACATGCCAGAAACTAAACCCCACAAAATGTCGAGTCAACAAAAATATAAGGGATCGGCTACTTGTGGAAACCCGTGGGCCCAGTTCCAGTCAACTTTAAGCCTGTTGGGACGTGTTTCGCTGATCTCAGATGCATCATACAGATTGCATAGCGAAAAGGGAGACGGTGTTTGTGTGTGTGTGTTAACCCACGCTCCATCTCTGCAGTAACTGTGCAACATTTATAGTTGGTTCTGCTTGTGACTGTGAAACTTTGTTGTGCATGCTATAGTCTGAAATTACGCAGTAATTACTGTGTAATAACTTGATATTTAGCCTATATAGCGATTCATGCCTACAAAGTTATTACCTTGTAGTAACATGGCAAGTTTCCTCACTGCCACGGTGGCATAGTTGGCAGCACTGTACAGGGGGGCAAAATGGCCCTGGTATCGAATCCCACTACGGGAATGGGATGGAGCAGGGGCAACAGGGTAGGTCCAGGGCACGCCTGAGCGGAGTGGAGCGGACCAGTGGTCCAGTTCACTCCGCCCAGGCAAGGCCCTAGGCCTACCCTGTTGCCCCTACTCCACCCCCACTCCCACAGTCGGATGCGAACCCAGTTCCTCTGGCAGTAGACCGGTAACCCTACCGACTACGCCACCATATAGGTGAGGGAAAATGAGGCGCCACCAAAGTCATACTGTCAAATATTAAGTTAATATTTCAGAGTGTTTTACTGTGCTGTGCTTTTTCCTCACGTATTATGCGGAGTGGACGTCTCTCCGACCAGGTGACGTCGTACTGGACTCGAAACCAGTGCCTCTGGCCTTAAGTCAGCAATGCTACGGTCTATTTAGCCTAAGGTTCGGTGGGGTAACCTCTAGGTGGTGTAGTGGGTAGCACGCTCGACTCCCAGCAAGGAGGCTGAGGGTTCGAAACCGAGGGCCGGAAAAGGGAAGCATTTTCATTATATTTGGGCTCCCTCTCTCTCTCTCTCTCCAGCGGTGCTAACATGTCAACCAAAAACCACAATTATTTATCTTATAAGTATGAAAGGCCGATTCTTTCCGCCGACTGCTGCTGGTCCGCCCAGGATTGGAGTAAAAACTTTCCTAAAGGAATAGTTCAAACACAGAAACCTTGCTTTAAAATACTTTCTTGCCAAGATGAAAAGTTTTATTTTAATGGTCTTGGAGCTTAGCGAGGGATAACCTAGCATAACTTCTTGAAATACGGGATAACAAGGTTAGGTAGGGCTTGCTTGCTACATTCAGCTAGCATTAGCCATTATAAGCTTGCTGTTGGTGCATCTTATTGGCAATAAACTCTACTTAGCAGGTGGTGTGTAATTTCTTATTTCAGTCTTGCTTTAAATTCCACCCAATTAACAGGTCAAGTCTTGTTTTTAGTATAAAAATTATATGTTGTAGTTTCGCTGTGGAGTTTGGGCAAACCACACCTGCTGAGCGAGTCTTTAAAGATGCTGATAATGGTATGTGTACACATATTTTTTTTTTATCGCTAGAGCCAGCTAAGCTAGGCTAAACCCTTCTCTTCTCTTCTCCCTTTCTTTGAAGCAGCACCTTGAACTCTTGAGATTTCTCTCACACACATCCATCACAGACTCAAGTGGAATAACTCAATGAGCATCATCTAAAATCTCACATTTCACCTACTTCACCATTGCCGTTGGTTTTTTTCTCTTCCATCCCCCCCCCCCCCCCCAGCAACTGAATGGGAAAGACTATCTGGCCTCATATTCCCTGGGTACACACGGCTACTGTTAGCACTGTGGTTTGCAGAGTCCGGAGAACAAGGTTCTCTTATTGCTACCTGCAGAGCGTCCTCTCTATTTCTATACATTCCCCTCACACAATTCTTCAAGAACTTTCTGGATTATTTAGGCATCAAGTTAATCTACTTCATCGAATCGTCTTCAAACTTTCTGACCAAAATTGACCTCTGCCCCCCCCACACTGACTGCTGCTTGTGTGTCCTGAGGCTCCGCTGTGGTGGCGCGTCTGCTTCTATAAAAACACTCCCCATCTACCATCAAGACCTCCACTTCTCTCCTCTAGTCCCAAACTACTCCACACACACACACACACACACACACACACACACACACACACTGCCACCACCTCCGGTGTGGATGCCAGGTATCCCAGAATGCACCCCACTCCCCCTCCTCCCTGGAACTCCCAGCAGCCACCATCAAAGCTTCTATTTATTGAATCGTGTGCATGGCTGGTATTGCTGGCCTCGATGTAGCTCGCTTAGCTCGCCGGCCCATGTGTGGTCAAAGGGCCGGCTGCTTGTATGGTAAACACACGCCAGTGTGCGTGTGCGTGTGTGTGTGTGTGTGTGTGCTGTGACGTAAGGATGAAACACATAATGCACAGACACTGAAACAAAGCGAGCATGATACGTAGCGATGGTGGAGCTGCGTGAAAGGCTTTCTATTATTGATAATTACAGGTGTTCTTCCTCTTAGGTACTTGCCGCACCTGGAACCAGCTTCAACTCGGGATCAGAACAGCGAAATCGACGGCTAAATCTTAAAAATGTGACCAACTAACAGGTTATCTGTTAGCGCTCCTGTGAAGATTCTCAGTTGTTAACCCAAAAGTGCTAATTCCGTCGGGGATTGGCAAATCTAAAATATCCCCATGACGCAGGATGTTGCGTAAAATCGCCCGTCACAGGCCACGCGGCTGCTGTGAGCGTTACTCATGATGAGATCTGTGATTTGATTTCCGGATATACTCGGGAGTTCCTGGAAGAGTGTGATCAAAATGTGGTGCATTTCTAGCTGAAAGCATAGAAAGCAGAAGGAGGCCATTTTTTTTTAAGGGGAAGTTAAACTGTCGGAGCATCCGAACTGTCATGTGGTGCGTCTATATTTATGCTCTATATACTGGAAGGAACATGGGGTGGGAGTTTATGTATACATTTCCCTCAGCGGTGCTGTGATATGTTTGTTAAACAATGCCAACGTCTGTGTATTTAACATTGATTTATGCTTCTCTAAAACCAGTCATAAGCTTAAAACTATCCAGGATGAGAAGGGTGACGGGCAAACGATCGAAAGAGCAGAGTTACATGAATGAAAGGGAGGTAAAGACATTAGCCGGCAGAGTGGAGGGAGCGAGCGGTTCGGAGTATACGGCTGAATTCAAACTTCGAGCGACTGAGTCAGTCGTTCCTCTCTCCGGTGCCAACGGAAAAAACTGGGAATTCTGCTCACGAGTGACTGAATATCACATTGCCTCTCTGACGCCGTTAGCATTCCCACTAGCTACGCTGCGGAACGATCGGGCGACGTTCGCACAGGTCAAACAGAATTAGCAATAGCATGGTCAGCATAATTTAATTAGATAATACGTAATATAGCAGGTAGATTTTGCTTCATGGTGCAACATCTGAGCGCCTGAGACTCAAATGTCCCCTAAGGCGGACCTTAGAGATCAATCTCTCCCCTGAAGCCCATCGGTTTCTGCTTCTTTTGACATTTCTCGAGCAACAGCTACTGGACGTCAGCGCGGCACGCACCAGATCTAGATCGCGACCTTTTTCTTTCGATGCTGCATGAAAGGGAATCGAACCCAGACCTGCGTCTCCAGGTGGGCGGCGGTAAATCACACCACAATGTTTTCAGACAGAGCCTGGGGGATCTTTGATTTTAGGCCATGCTGTTTTCATTACTGCCCCGCTTCCTTTGCTCCCGAGATCCAACGAGGCTTTTTGTACTTAAGTAAAGAAAGGTAAGAGAAAGCCTGAATCAATAAGTGAAAACAGATGCTGGGGGGCTGCAGCAGTACCCGACATGCCTTGAGGATAGTGGGAGTCTCATTTATTTAATGGCGGAGCATCTTTATTTAATTTTTTTCACTCTTCAGGATGTTCAAACGCTGAATCTTGACTCAGCCTCTCCTCCTTTTCCAACCCTCCGTAAATAGTCGTTGTTCAGCCTTTGTTCATTCCCTAACCTATCTCGTTCCTGTTTTCTTAGACATGTGTGTGTCTTTTGATCACAGGGTTCACGTCCAGCTCTCAGGTGGGGGAACAAATAATTAACTCTTATCCTCTTTCGGCATCAGGACCGACTGCTACGCCTGACAGGATGCCCGTCGCCGCAGTAACGCCAGAGACGTTGCCCTACAGCTGCTGGAGATGACACGTCTACAAACAACCGCGTTGTCTGGCCTTTGTTTACAGACATCCTGCATTATGCCGGTATATTCTCCACAGGAGACTTCCAATAAACTGTCTGAGTTATCCACCATGTCTGGTTTTGACGCACATACCAGCGACTTGTGGTCAGTGACTAAGGTCCGCCTTCGTGCATCCTGTCCACCCAGAACTCCACGCAAACGTTCCTGTGAATCAATTTCCTTTGACAGCTGCACATGGCTGACGCACGCCGTCTTTTACAGAGCAACACCTAGAGTGCGCTGCTGAAGGCATATCACCCGAATGCGGTCCTAAAGTGATCACATCATACACCAAAGTGGGAGGCGTCCAAGGGAGCAGTCATTTTCAAAGCTGCGAGAGACAAGATGGCACGAAATGTGATGTTTAGTCAAAGGCTGAGCCGCACTTAAGCGTCTCCAGGCCAGCATGGTCGCAGTCTGACGCTCTGAAAGCTCATTTATACTCATCTCAAAACGACGTATTCCCTCAGTAATCACATATACTTCTGTGCCCTTAGCGTTTTCATTCATAATTCCACAAGAGGGCAGTGAAGAGTCAAAGGTTTCAACAACAACAACAAAAGTTGTACAGTACATCCCCCTATTAGCCAGAACAAAGCAGCTCAGATGAGGTTTCTAAACTTCTCCCTGGCCTGATGGACCCCCCCCCCCCCCCCTCCCCTCCTTTTGTATAAACCACAACATAGACTCATGACATTTTTTCCTTTGGATGAAGTTTCATGTCTTGCTCCAGTTTCTGCACAGATAAGCTTCTTCTTTTTTTTTAAAGTAGTTCCTGGTCAGCAATGTTTTGGATATTAGCAGCTCTTTCCTTCATGTGATGCTTGATGGAGAGACACCAGAGATGCCATTAAATTACAGCTGCTGCGGTGTCCTCCAGAGAGGAGGCTGGTCGGAGGACAACCGCTTAAAAACACATTCTCGTTTGGAACTTTTTTTTTTTCTTCTGAAATGCGCAAATACTATCCATGGAAACGAATTCGTGATTTTTCCGGTCGGACTTACCTCAGCTTTTAAGATATTAGCGGTGACGGAGGAGAAGCCGAAGCAGCAGAGCCCACAGGCCACGGTGAAGAGCTGGGGCAACATTCTTCTGTCTTCTGTCTCCGTTCAAAAAAAAAAAAAATAATCAGGAGACTTAACTTTTTGATCTTGTCCCTCCAGTCCTCACGGCAAACGACGATCAAACCAAAAGCGACTGATTTGCGCTTCGTTTTTTTGCGCCTTCACGTGGCAATAAACGCGTAATCATCAAGGCGCACAAAGAATTGGTCTGAATTAATCTCAGTTAACCGGAGCTCATCAGCCGGTTGTAACAGATACCAATAAAATAAAGTGTTTCTCTCCTGCAGCGTGTGGACGTGGGCAGGAGAGAGGGAGAGAGAGAGAAAGAGAGAGAGACCTGGATTTTCCTTTGGGTCCTCCTCCAGATGTGCGCACGTCATTTGTTTGACGACAGCTGACCAGCGCTACGCGTGTACGTAAAATAATATCGAGATTTTATGTTGTCGCTATAGTTACCTCTTCGATTTAGGATGTGATTTACCCATAACCACAAAGCGGATTTTCATGAAACATCCATGAAATTGTTTTTTTTTTTTTAGATCAAATGAGAAACTTTTTTTTTGTTGAATTTCTAAATCATACGCAAATTAATACACAAAATGGTGGAAGACTAAATGTGCCTTTAAGTCATTTCTTTTATGTCCCAAATCATGTCAGAATGCCGGCCACGAACGTGAATTAATGCAGATGTTGAATCTTTGACTCGACACTGACACCTGGTGTTAAAAGAAAACATTATAACAATATTTGGAACATTTATATAAGAATACGCACAATTGTGAATTAATCCTAGATTGAATATAAAAAAATGTTTCATTCGAAGAAAATGTAAACTTTCATGAATGGGGGGGGGTTGGAAACAAAATACGCCCCGCCCATTTACGTCACGAGCTAAATTATGCGGAAGTGGTTCACTACTTGTCAAGAGAGAGGCCGACTGATACGGTACGGTCCTTTTTAATTGATTTTAACCTCATTATCGTTTCTGGCTTTCATCTTATAACTTATGTGGACACCAAAAATATTCCTTGTCGCGATAGGAAACATTATCTCGCGGTGTCGTCGCCTTTAAATATAATTTAAATCGGGATAATCGCTTTAGCATTTAGCTCGCCGAGAAGCTAGCTAAGTGAGTTGTTCCTCTTTGCTCTTTAAAACGGAAATATGCCGAATCGGTAACATCCATACTTGGTGGGAACAAAAATGAGACTTTAATCGACCAGATTTCAGCATTTTTATAGGTTTACTAGGGCTGGAAAACGGTTTGTTCTTTTTGCGAGGATGTCATGTCGGAAATGCTAGCGTTCCTGACGTCATTGTCGAGCAGATTATGGGAAGGAAATCGGTGTGTGTGTGTGTGAGAGCTCAAGATCAAAGTATTTATGTACTGTATCTATGCACATAATATCCCATAATATGTGTTGCCATAGAGTAGTGGCGTTATGATTAGATATGCTGCTGATTAATCTTCTCTTGTTTCACTCCACAGATTATGTCTTCCTGAACTAAACGACCAAAAATGGTGCATCTCTGACTTTTATGACATAATTTATTCTCCATTTTTTTTTCTTTTTAACAATTTCCAACACCTCAGAGGTGCAACATTATCACAATGAAGCTCACTTACAACCTCAGTGTCCTGGTTTTCATTATAGCAGGTGAGTGAATCCACATTCATCTTGTTTACATGTCTTTTTAAAGTTCATAGTTTAAATATTGATCAATCATAGGTCTTGTTTGTTGCCCCCCGTTAGTCATGAAACGCCTGCGTGACTCACTCTGTTTTTTTTTGCGTATTTCCTCTGCAGCATGCAGCTGTTTCAATCCTAACCTGTCATCTGGTAAGGACACAAAACACTTTAATCTCTGTATAGTCTTAATATTGTAATGAAACGATTTCGGTGTCACTTTTTGGGTACTATTGTTAAAATAAAGAACTTTTCCTCCGTCTCTTGAGGTGGCTGTGGGAATTCCTATCAAGTCTTGGAAAACAAGGTGGGAGAGATCCGGAGTTCTGCTTACCACAGCTGGTCCTACCGCTTTGGCTTCACCAATGACTGCTGGGTCATCGCGGGATTGGAAGGCGAGCCGATTGTTCTGAGGTAAAGATTTGAAGATCCAGATGGATCCGTTTTATCAGCGGGTTCAAAGTGGCTGGAAGTGAGATTCTGCCTTCACTGATTCTACTTTAAATTCCTCTTCCAGCTTTTCACGTTTCTCAGTTCGCTGTAGGAAGGAATGGGTGTCTGTTAAATCATCAGCTGGCGGCGAACCTTTCGTGCTTTGCGGCTCCAAGTTGCCGCAACCGATGGAATTCCCGGGAGGGAACATTACGGTGACACATCACTTCCTGCCACATCTGTTTCCTGTGTCGTTGTTCCAGCTGGCCTATGCCAGAGGTGGGACGGTACTCGATGTTTCTTGCATACTTCCTTGTTTAAAGTTCACCGTTATTGTGTTGGAATGGGATTCTGGTTTTCTTAATTCCTCTATATCTCTTTTCCACTCATCCAGACTCTGGCGAATGCCCAGCGCCCTCTTTCAAGTGCCCGGGGGGGCGCTGCCTTCCCGTCTCCTGGCGCTGCAACGGCCAGGTGGAGTGTCTCGGCGAGGGCGCGGACGAACGGGGCTGTGATGCGTCTGAGGAAACCGCAGAACCCACAAACTACGGCGGAACGCAGGAAGAACCGACCGAAGCGGCGACGGACGGAGAGAACAGCCGGGACGGCGAAGCTCCGGAGACCCGGTTGGATGAGGAGCAGCTTCGCACTCGCGAGCGGGAGTTGGTCGTGACTCCCGCGCCCATCGAGTGGCCCTGTGGGGGGCTCTACCAGACCTTCTACGGAACGTTTGCCCCTCCGGCCATCCGGGGCCCGGCTTTGTTCTGTGTCTGGACCCTGGACCCCCAGGACCCAAGGCCCCTGAGACTGGACCTGCAGCAGCTGGTGCTGGGCCCTGGGGATCGGCTCACCGTGTACAACGGAGAGCAAGGCAAAGGAGATGTTGTTAAAATTGTGAGTACATGTACACAAACATTTATCCGAGCGTTCGCACATGAAGTCTTCACATCAATTCAACCACGATTGAAACCTGACAGATCACCAGCAGCTCCAATTACAAGTCGGTCCAGGTCGAATCTCACACCGGCCTGCTGTCCTTGACCTACGAGACGCTTCCTGGCTCCGAGGGGAGCGGCTTCAACGCCACGTTCCACGTGGGGACCTACTGCCCTCCCTGGGAGGGGCGCTGCGGCGGGGCGGCGGGGGGCTGCTTCACCCAGGAGCAACGCTGCGACGAGAAATGGGACTGTCCCGAGACGGGGAAGGACGAAGAGGGCTGCCGGGGCTGCAGCTCGAGCCACTTCGCGTGCGGCGTGGCGGGGCAGAGGGCGGCGGCGTCCGTTCGCTTCGCCGGCAGGCCCGTGTGTTACCCGGCGGCGGAGCGCTGCAACTATCAGCTGTACTGCGCCGAAGGCAGCGACGAGAGGGACTGCACCGCCTGCCAGCCGGGGACCTTCCACTGCGACAGCGACAGGTCGGGACGCGCGGGGGGGGCCGGCTCGGTTTCCAGTCCACATGTTAAAGCTTTTGACGCTCGGGACGTGAATCTCGTCCCCGCTTGTCTCGCAGGTGCGTGTTCGAGAGCTGGCGCTGCGACGGCCAGGTGGACTGCAAGGACGGGACGGACGAGCTGAACTGCGCCGTGATCCTGCCCCGCAAGATCATCACGGCGGCGACGGTGGGCAGCCTGGTCTGCGGCCTCCTGCTGGTCATCGCCATGGGCTGCACCTGTAAGCTCTACTCGCTGCGCACCAGGGAGTACAGGTAACCAAATCCCGCCGGTGCTGCTACTATGGTAACGGGAGAGAGAGAAGGGCTCACGACGGGAGGGGGGGGGGGGGGGGGGGGAGCATGTGATCGCGATGAGAAATAAATATTTACTAAAGTTTCCGAGATTCCTGTTGAAGCTTTTCTTTTTCTTTTCCCGTCTATTTTTTTCCCCACCTGTTTTCCCGGCAGCTTGTTTGCCCCGATGAGCCGCCAGGAAGCGGAGCTGATCCAGCAGCAGGCTCCTCCCTCTTATGGTCAGCTGATCGCTCAGGGCGTCATCCCCCCCGTGGACGACTTCCCCACCGAGCTTCCCAACGAGGTGAGAAAAAGAAGCAGAAACTGCCCAGTTGAATGAGACGTCGCACGTTTGTGGGAAGGTGTTCCACCTTGATTTCTTCCGTTCCTCCTCTTCCTCCTCTTCCTCCTCGACAGACCACGTCTCTGTCTCTGAGGGGGATTCTCCAGCTCCTGCGTCAGGACGCCGCCAATTCCCCGCACCGCAGACGCAGGCCGAGGTTCGTCCGCCGGGCTGTGCGCCGCATGAGGCGTTGGGGTCTGATCCCCAGACCTCCTTCCAGGCCGAGCCAAGCGGCGGACTCCGGCCAGCAGTGGCCGGACAGCGCCCCCTCTGGTCAGGATCCGGTTCTCTCCACGCCGACCGGCTCCTCCTCGGCTGTCGAGGCGGTCAACCAGCCTGTGCCTCAGAAACTTGGCTTGTTGGCTCAATCGCAGCAGCAGCAGCAGCAGCAGCAGCAACAGGGAGCTCCGCCTCCTCCGCTGTCTCCGCCCACCGCGTCTCCCCCTCCCCCTCCGTACGCTCCCCCAGCTCCGCCTCCTGCCACCGTCCCCCCAAGCAGCCCTTCTCTGGCCTCCATCTTCCACACATTGGGTCTGAGCATCTCCCTCTTCAGAGGCTCTCCCTCCTCCTCCTCCTCCACCAACTCCATGCCCCTCTCGGCCTCCCCGTCCTTCTCCTCCACCTCCACCTCCTCCTCGGACGACGACGTGCTGCTTCTGCCATTGTCTGAAGACGCCACTTCAGAGGACGACGTTCCCATGCTCACTTGAATGAATTGCCCCGCCCACCTTTCCACCCTTTTCGTTCGAATTGAAGCACAGGAGTGGCCACTGGCGAGACTCGCCCTCACTGCGCAAGTCTGGTGCCTTTTTTAAAAAAAAATTGAGCTCGACTTGTTTGACTTTTTATTGTATTTTTAATTTGAATAGATACCTAGATGTGTACAGATTAAATATAGGAGGGTGTTGGATGTGCACTCGATGGACGCACATTGAAGGTAACGTTTTGCACAGATGAATCTTCCCGATCCAGAAACTTGGCAGGGCTACTGGTCCGATCGAACGATCCCAGTGGATTGTGGGAAATGTTGTTTTTGTGTGAATGCATTTGCTATTTTAAGTCTTAGAATGATGGTGGGCAACGTTTGTAGATGTGGATACTTCTGCCAACTGCATCCAGTTCATGTTTTACCACAGATTATTTTTTAAAGACTACCCCCCCCCCCCGTTTAAGTGCCTTTTTGAGGGGTTTCCTGTCGACACGGCTCGACGAGGTTGCGATGATTCCTGAGTTAACGGACTTGCACACCAAAAACACACGGAGGCACGTTTTTATTTCTCCTTCTTCACACCGCAGCGACGCATCAGTGGCTTTATTATAACGTGGAACACAAAATGCACGTTTACTCTCCAAGTTGGCAATAAACGTCTTTGGAATCCAGTTCTAGCGCACATGAATTGCGACGCGACCGTGTGTTTGGAGCACCTTTCCAAGTGAATGTATGTAAACGACAAAAAGCGTGTGTGTGTGTGTGTGTGTGTGTGTGGACAGGAAGACGAGGCGCCTCGGTGGTTAAAGGGGCCCCCGGTTTCACAAAATGACCTCAACTTGAATCTTCAACCCTCGAGGGAAATGAATCCCCTCCTTTCACGTCTTGACTCAACAGATTTGTGGTGTTCCGTTTGTATTATTGTACAATAACACAATATGTTACTTATTTGAAATTGTTTTTCTCCTCTTGTTGAATGTATTGATTTCCTATAAAGTAGCCAGATTGTTTTTAAATTTGAAGAGAAAGTGATTTTATGATTTATTAGGTTTTGGTCAACTTCACTGAATATAAATAAAAAATGTGGCTGAGATTAAATGATTTGCACTTTTAGATGTTGCGTATTGTGTTTTTTGGGGGGGCTCGGGAGGGCAAAGATGGCCGACACCTCGGTAAAAGGATGATGTCACACTATTGTGCTTTGTATTCAAATTGACCATTGAAACTCAGACTCCCAGGAGAGCTCTTCACTCGTCTTCACTATAGAGCTTTAGAGCTGTACTGCCGTTTACATGACGGTAAAAGCAGGAAAAAATGGAACTGGGTTGCAGTAAGGATTGAGACTCGTCTAATTGACCTTCAAGGTAATTTCATAGAAGCTTTTTAACTTTAAGGTCGTTTGAATTGAGAGTTGCCGCGTTTTGCAGCGGCTTCAGTGCTTTCTTGATTTTATTCCTTCTAGCCGAGCGAAAGCTGAAAGTGTTCATTCACTACATTTGATTTGACACGAGAGATGAAAGGAATTAATTTAATGTTTGATAAACCTAAACTATATGCTCATAATTGCAAATATTGATACAGGTCTAGGTGATTCCGTAAACAGACTGGTGTGAAAAATAGAACCGTTTTTATGTGGAAGGACATTTTTAAAGATGCGCTCTAATTTCCATTCCTTTTCTAAACAAATGTGTAATGGAGCTCTTCTCTACTGGCGCCTGCTACCGGCCTAATGTAGGAGAGCTGCAGGTACAACTTGCAGCTAATAGTTGAATTCTATTTTATGATCGAATTGTTCTGATCATCATCCTCACTTTGACTCTGAAACAGGTTGCGGCCATGATTATGGGTTTACGCCCATCCCAGAGACGCTGGGCGGGGATCCTGCTGGTCATGGCGGTAATAATGGGCTTCCCCGGAACCCGGCAGAAGTGCATCTTTGATGTGGTTCAGGCTCAGGCCCGGGTGGTCCGAGCTGAAGCCGCCCGCCTAGACGGCCCACCCAGGGCGCCCAGAACCAGAGCCCAGACCCAACAGCAAGCCGCCCATGCTGCATGGGGGGCGTGGCCTCTCCCTGTCCTGTCAGTGAAACAGAAGAAAGCCCTGAGGAAGATAGTCCCGCCCACACCTGCCTCTCAACAGCCAATCAGGATCACGAAATGGTTTCCGAAGGAGAACGGCAACCTGTCAGAGGCTGAGAAAGAGAGGCTTGAAGCGATGATGGAGGAAGCTGTGAAGATGGTGTCTTCTTTACTGTCAGGTGAGAAGCACACACAGACACACACATTAACGCGCACGTAATCAATAATACAATAACACAATCACTTTGACCTTTCAGTAGTGAACAGAGTCACGGGTCCGCTGCTGCTCAGCAGAGACATGAACAAATATTGCAAGTTTATTTGGAGGAATTCAAGTGCTGTCAACTACAACAGGTGTGTGTGTGTGTGCGTGTGTGTGTGTGTGTGCAGCTCCAGTCCTGCACACACTGAAAATTACGTGTTTTTAAGTTTGCAGCAATTTACTTTCAGGATTATCCAAAAATATTTTGACCAAAAGTGGCACAAACATAAAACTTTCCCAAATCATAAAGAATTATATTTTATGTTGTTTTATGCTACTACATGAAAATCAACAGAAATACATGCTTAAACTTGACCAAAAAAAAACAGTTTTCTCTTGAATGGTTAACCTTCGATATTCTTTTTGAAACCTTTGATCGCTCTCATTTCCAGAAAACAGCAGCTAAATCAAAAAAACGTTGCTCCTTTCAGGTGCGGTCGGGCCAAATACAACTACAGATCCGAGACCTGTCTGGATGTAAAAGTAAAAATCACAATGATGCTTTTTTTTCCTCTTTACTAAGCGTTTATCCTTGTACTGTAGACGGTTTTAAATCCCATGCTAACATTGTTCCATCTGTGGCATGGACAGATCCCGGAGGATCATCTGGCCGGATGCTACATTTACTCAGAGGCTGATTCTCCTGGCGGGACTGAGCTCCGTCCTGAAGGCGCTGGCCTCCCCGACACAGACTTTGTGCTGTATCTTCATGTGCAAAACACTGATAAGTGTCGAGCAGAGGTAAAGACGCACTCCCCAACCAACATGTTGCAGTATTAAAACACAGATCACATCCCTTGTCTGTTCACACCCCAAGCCCAGAGTGCTGGCCTACGCCGTCCACTGCCAGACGGACTCCGGCGGCCGGCCGGTGGCCGGGGCGGTCGTCATCTGCAGGGACAGACTGATGGGATCCACATACAGCCAACGGGGTGCCGTGCAGGTACTCCAATAAAACAAATAGTCATGCGTTTAAATTGTGCGTTTTTTAAAGCGCCTGCACGCTCATCTGTTTTCCAGACTGTGATCCACGAGCTTTTACATACGCTCGGTTTCTCCAAGCATCTCTTTCACACTTGGAGGGAATGTTCGTCCACCTCTGCAGGTTTTTAAACGCATATTCTGATTTTAACACGAGTTCAATTTATATTGTTCGTCTGTCATCATTGCACGTTCTGTGTCCCCAAAACAGAACTTTGTGTTCCTTTTACTTTTATTCCCTGAGGTCAATCATCTTTTTTTTTTTTTTTGCTATAGTGGAAGGCCCAAAAACAGAAGCAACAGAAGAAACTTGAGAGTTTCAATATCAAAACTAAATAAATATATAAACTGCTTAAAAGACATGTGTATGAAATCAGGCATAAAATGAGATGAAATTAGAGGCCTCAACACTTAAAACAGAGGAAACAGGGACGCTGTGAGTCTAAAAACATTTGAACTTGTGTTAAATGTTATCGAGGTTGATCAGGAAACAACAAACGATTGTGCTGCTGCAGGTGATGCTGGTTGCTCTCCTCGAGGCAGAGTGACTCACGCCGATGGATCGGGCCAGGTGAGGATTTACACCCCCTCTGTCATCTCAGCCCTGCAGAAGCACCTGGCTTCCACCAACCCTGAGTTAGGGGCCCCGCTGGAGAACCTGGTAACCAAGAAGCCCCTGATAAAAACCCACATTCAGTTTTTATCATCTGCTCTCCTCACACGTTTGATCACTTTCTACCTTTAGGACTCGCCTCCGGGCGGGGTGTCCTCTCACTGGGAGTCCCGAATCCTGCAGGGCTCCATCATGGCGGCCGTGCTGGGAGACCCGACCACGGTCCGGATCGACCCGGTCACCCTGGCTGCGTTACAAGACACAGGCTGGTACGCCGTCAACACGGGCGGAGCTCAGAGCCTCGTTTGGGGGGACGGTAAGGAGAGTCGTTTTGCTCATATTAAATGTAAATCTATAACAGTTGATTGGGATGAGAATCAACAAACTTTTATTACTGAGGTGTTAAAGATGAATCCGTGTTTTTTCCCAGGTGAAGGAGCCACGTTTGGTTCAACGGCAACCTGTCAGGAAAACTCCTCGTCTTTCTTCTGCAGCGGCAGGTAAATGTAGACGTAAAAATGTTGTTCAAGCAAGACGTTGTGTGCTTGGGTGGATTGTGGAGCACTTACGTCCCACTCGTGTCACGTTCCCGGCACCGGTGCTGGCGTTGCTGCTTCTTCTTCTTCAGTGGATTTGGGTGTCATCACCTGCACCTCCACAAGGGACAATGCCAGACTGATCAATACCTGGAGGGATGCCGACTTTTTAAACCGCTCAAGAATGGAGTAAGTTTAATTCCCTTATTTGATTTCACTGAAAGTCAACCTCACTAATCCATATCCACCCCCCCCCCAAAAAAACATTTGCCACCGCTTAGCATTTTGGCTCCACAGTTTCACCTCTTTACCCTCCTCATGTCCTCCAGAGCGAATGTTGGAAAGAGGAAAACGGCGGGAAGTCCGCCGACGAGGGCCGGAGCGGGGAGATCTTTGGATCCGACAGCCGTTGCTTCTTCTCCAGCCTGACCGGACAGGTATACGGTTACACGTGGTGTGACTGCTTGTACTGTTCTAATAGATTCTCTTTTCCAACTCCAGAGTCGGCTTCTGTTGCCGAGCGGCTCTGTGGCGGGCCGTTGTTACAGACACAGGTGCTTGGGACAGAACAGGTACCAAATCCAGGTGTCTGGCGCCGGATGGGTGGACTGTCCGGCAGGAGGCAGCACTCGGGTAACGCAAATGCGAATTCAATCCAGGCCTAATTTCCATCACAGCATCGCTGAGTCTGTCACGCATATACTGTTGTTCTGTTTGAACCCACAGATCAAAGGTTTCCGGGGTGAAGTTTCCTGCCCTCACCGGAGGTTGTGTCTATACCCTGATGTTTCTCCTCCCTCAGACTACCTCAATGCATTTTCCCCTTCTATGACAAGGCAAGCAGACGCTCTAACAGCAACCTCTTTCGTCGCAAGAACCTGCAACTCGTACTAACTTTACTCTCCTACTTGTTGGCCAGTGACGCTTATGAGACTGTAACTTCAGCCCAGAACCGGACCAGGTTCCCCCCCAGATCTTCTCCCGGACCTGTAGCCCCGACACTTGGTATCACCGCTGCATCCGCTTGTCTCCTGGTTGCAATCGTGGCGTCTCACAGGAAGCGTTTCTCCTGCAGGGTCAGGATCCGCTGTGCCCCACAGGATCACAGTAATACATAGACACTGCTGCTTTGAAACCCTGAAGCTAAATTGTCATTTTAATAAATTTAAATTATTTAAATTAGTTGAAGTACAATTGATTTTTTTGTATTGAATTATCCTGTTTTGGTCAATCGTTTTATGAATAAATTAATTTTTATGAATATGAAATGACTGGTATTTTTCTGTTTTTATCTATTAGTGAAAGTCGTCTGAATATCCTGTTACTAATGCTTATCAGACTTAACTGCTGCAGTTGCGCAATTTACCCACGAGGTGGCGAAAACGGAACGCAGAGGAAACAGACGTCAACTTTAAATATCCCATTTGAATATTGTACCCTACGAAGTTAAACTGAATAAATACATAAAATAAGAACTATTTTCTGCGTCACTTCTTATTTGCTGACTTTTACAGTTCGAGCTGCGCAGCAACGCTCACTTTTAGCATAAATGTAAGATTGAGGTGAGGTGGCGGTAATGCTCCTCTGCAATGGTTGGCCGGCCGCCGTTCGACGAAGAAGAAGAAGACCAAGAAGAAGAAGAAGAAGAAGATTTTCCAACATGGCCGCCATCAGGAGTGGAGTGACTTCAAGTCACCTAGCAAGATGCTTGTTGGGAAAGACTGGGAAGCTGAACCGAGGCAGCCATCCGGTATCGGACATTTTGAACCACGTAGGCCTTCATAGTAACAATCACGGAGCCTGAAACGAAGACAAATGGCGAATTTGCTAGCCGGCTAGCATCCTCGCCTCGCCGCGCAGTGCATGTTCGCTGTGTGACTTTGACATCCTCGTTACTGAATTCCGTATTCCTTGTTTGACGCAGCAGTTTAAGGCGAATAACGTGAGCAGTTAATCCGGAATCCCTAAAACTACGCGGTTAAAACGACCTTTAGCTCATACGTAGCTAAACTTTTGCCACCAAACACTACCAAGGTTATCTTAGCAGATGCTAGCGTCGCCAAATATAAAGCGCTCCATACATTTAGCAGGTGTTCTAATGCACGCCCCTGTGAATATAACGTGTGACGGACAATGTTACGTGGCGTAAAACGCGTTTAAAAAGTCACGTGTCTCAGTTCGACCTCAAAAAGGGACAATCAAAGATGGTTTCAGGCAGATGAACCCGCAGGGTAATTCACTTTCTGCTTTCGACAGCGGTTGCTGCAGAGATCCCTCCTGCACACGGCGTTTCAGGGCCGCGGTCCTGTCGTCGGACCTCACCTGCACCGCCGACGACATGGGAAGTTCTTTTGGGTCAACGCCGTGGCGGTCAGGCACAACAGCTCACAGGTGAGGTGGGAGAAAGATTGCTCTCTTCGTAATCGGCTCTTGTTTTCCACACCTGAATCGAAAGATGTGCCGTCGATTGTTTCAGATCCCAGCTGGAACGCTTCCCACGGCAGCAGTGAACGCCGCTCCATCCCCTCCTCCTCCATTGGACTCCTCTGGGCTCGCATTCGCCGACCCCGCCGTCGTTTTAACGCAGCCGGTCGCTGAGCAGGTCGCCGGCGTTGCACCCACCGCAGCGGAAGTTCTGCAGGCTGCAGCTTCAAATCCGAGTTTAGCTGAGCTGGGACTGGCGGCGCACACCCCAGTGGGCCTGATCCAGAACTTTTTAGAGTTCTTGCATGTGGATGTTGGTTTGCCCTGGTGGGGGGCCATTGCTTCAGGTAAACTACAGGAGATTTTTTTTTTTAAATCTTCAAACGATGTCTTCTGTATTTCATTTCCTCATTTGTTCTTCTTCCCCCCCCCCCCTCACTCTCGCGCAGCAACGCTATTGGCTCGCTTGCTTATATTTCCGATCATCGTGAAGGGCCAGAGGGAAGCCGCCAAGCTGAACAACATTTTTCCTGAGATGAACAAACTTACAGAGAAGATGAATGAAGCCAAATCTAGTGGAAACAGCTTTGAGTGTAAAACGTCCAATCTTAATTTGCATTTATCATACTTTGAAATGAGCGGCCTCTGAATCATTCGGCCTCATGTTTTTGTGTTACAGTTTCCAAAGCCTACTCTGACCTTCGCTTGTTCCAAAAGCAGCATGACGTGAATATTCTACGTAATTTTCTGATCCCTTTGGCACAGGTGAGTTTGTCTCTTATCTCATTCACTGGGGATGTGAAACTGTCACTTTCACATCCGTGCTGAAACCCAACGTCCCAATAAGATGAAGATTTGGTTCGTGTTTCTCGACGTTATGTGTCGGTCTAAAGCATCTTGACCCCGTGCCGGGTACGACCTGTGCTGACGCCTGTAAATAAACGCTATATAATAAACCTGTTTATTGCCACATAAGCATAAACATAAACTTTTATGTACGTCTACATCTGTTCTATGTTTGACGCTGTATAAACCTGACACTCTCCTTTTTTTCCATGGCTGCAGCTGCCAGTCTTCCTCTCTTTCTTCATCGCGCTGAGGCAGATGTCTTACCTGCCGGTGCCGAGCTTACGGACGGGCGGGGCGCTCTGGTTTACCGATTTGACGGTAGCGGATCCTTTTTACATCCTGCCTTTGGTCGCCACTGGAACTGTGTTCTTCATCCTGGAGGTCAGACACTCTTCACACTACCTGATTATTTGCAAGCGTGATGTCAACAAAGGCAGTCAGTTTTATTTCCCGTTCTTGTGAGACTAGCAGGACTGTTATTGGTAACAGTTTGCCAGTGTTTTCATTCTAAATCGCCATTTTGTTGGCTCTTTAATTGTTAGCTGAATGCAGAGATGGGTGTCAGCAACCCCAAGATGCAACAAATGAAAGCTGTGTTCCGGATCATGCCTTTCGTCATACTTCCTTTCATCATCAAATTCCCTACGGTCAGTCTGTCATTCGTGCAAGTCACTCTTTTATTTTTTATGTAGTTCGACCTTCCTCTCACATTACTCCAAAAATACACCGTGAGCCTCGAAGAACTGCAACTGCTGCAGATTTTTGCACGTTCACTAACTAAAATTGTCACGTTCTCAAATTTAAAGGCCTTGTTTGTTTACTGGGTGACCTCTAACGCCTTCTCCTTGGGTCAAGTCGCCCTGCTCAATCAACCGCTGATCAGAGAGAAACTGAGGATCCCGGTGATAGTCAAACATCGGACCGCCACCCAGCCCGACTCGGATGGCTTTATTGTGAGCGTAAAGAGAGGTTAGTGTTTAAAGAGACGTCTCGTATAAGGATTTCAGTTACGGCTTGTTTAAAGCCAATGGCGAGGTTTTAAATTACAACGCGGATCATTTCTACCTCTACCAGGCTGGAAAAATGCGAAGTTGGCTCATGATCTGCAAGAACGAGAAAGGAGAGTCGGGGATCAGGCAGACCTCGCTGCTAAAGGTAAGTGAGTCACGAGGGCTAGCAAAATGGTATGGTCCTTAATGAACATCAGCTTAGTGTTGCCAGAGCGGAGTACTACTTTCATTCTTGAAAAACAATGCGCTATATTTTTGAAAACCAGAATGTTATTTGCTTGTTATAGCATCAAAGCTGAGTCCTTGAAGGCTTCAGATAATTTTTTCCTGCTAAATGGAATATTCAGATCGAGTTCTCTAAATGACATTTGTCTGTCTTTACCAACTAAATTAATCTTGTCAACCATTACATTGTTTCTTAGGCCTAAACGGCAACGACATGATTGTGAAGTTAAAATATTTAGGTGTTTGACCGCTTACTGAAGTAAGGCAAGGAATTGAGGCTTCATCTGACCGATGATGCAGGGAATGTTTGTAATTAAGACTGCACACGTGCTTTCAGCGCACGTTGAAGGTCTTCTTTTCCTCGCTTTCTGCAGGTCCACTGAGGCAGACTTTTCCAAATCCCATCAAGAAGACCGAAACAATGACTGCAGCGTCGGCTGCAAACAAGACTGGTGGCAAGAAGGCAAAGCCGCGGATGATATGAGCTATTAAATGAGATTATATATATGACAATCTGTCAGCCAGAGAGATGTATTTCATTGATGGATGGAAGAGAGGGATTACTCATCTTTAAAAAAATAAAAAATCTGCCACAAAACAAGCCCTTTGGGTGTGAATAATTTTTGATCGTGCAACACATTAAATTTGTTACAAGTAATTTTATTATAAATACATGTTTACAGCACAAATCTTTTACAGTCCAGTAGTCGGATGCTGCAGGAAAAACAAGTTAATTTGTGTAAAAAATAGCCCTTCAATAGACCGTGCATCTGATACACTACAAAAACGTATCAACCTTAATCCTTCACTGCTTCAGTTCTGACGTGCTAATAATAAGAATATCTCTGGTCACAGCAGCTTCCAACACTATCGTTTGTCACCTTGCCATAAAATCGAGAAGGTAAACGAGTGTTAATTAAATAATTCTCTGTTAATACAGTAACTCGTATAGCTCTGTAATAAAAAAAAAAAAAGGTGTTCTCGGGGAGTGCATTAAAATGTCTATTGAATGAGTAAAGCGACGCAATCGAGCACGCCAATCGTTCAAGCGTCCGTGAACATGATCGGCAGATCAGACGGCCGCTGGTCTGGCCCGAGCTCCTTCGGGGTGGAGGCGTTTCACCGGGATGCGTTCAGGCTCTACATTTGTGTGCCGTCAGCCTCCAAACGTTACTCTGCCTTGTTGTCCATCTCGGTCAGAACGGAGAAGCACACCTTCTGAATTAACACGCCGCATTTAGCTGAAAGGAGGTGGAGATGGGAGGAACGTTAAAAACCATCTTCATCCGTATTTGCCTGAATTTAGCTCTGAACGTGGGACACCAATGAGCAGGAATTGTGAATTTATCACAAGATAATGTCTCTGAGTGGAATCTCTTACCGATCAGTCTGCGGAGCCACAGCGGCCTCCTGGAGGCAGACGTGTAGCAGCACAGGAAGTAGACGGGCACGCCCGACAGGGCGATGCCGATGCCGATCAGCGAGTTGGTGGTGTCGCTGTAGAGAGGCACTACTACCAGGAAGACGGACAGGATGCAGAACACGATGGGGTAGAAGAGGCTGAGCTGGGGGTGGAAGAGGAGTGGGGGGGGGGGGGGGGGGGGGGTTACTGGTCTGTCGCAATGTAAATGAAGAAGAATATTTCTATCAGTGCTTGTAAATGCGTCACCTTCAGAGGTCGGCGTCTGTCCGGCTGCTTCCAGCGGAGATAAAGTTGCCCAAAAATGGACAGACCGACAAAGAACCAGTAGCTGAAGCTGTAGTAATTGATCAGCCGGAAGACGTCTTCCACACACAGGTATATCAGAGCCATGATGCCCTGCAGAGGCAAAGAGAACCATCAGGAATCCAACCACAACCGTGGGAAGGTCAACAATACGCGTGAGGGCGGATGAAACTCGTAGAAAATGCAATAAAAAAAAAAAAGGTGGAGCTGAGCGACTGACGTTGAAGAGCAAGGCAGGAACGGGGGTGTAGCGGTGGACATGGATCATGCACAGGTAGTCAGGCAGGTGGCCTTCCCTGGAGCCCACGAAGAAAAGCCTTGTGAGATGCACAAAAGACATTCAGCGCCTGCGTGAGGGGTGACGAGCACAAGGGCGAACCCAAAAAAAACAGCCCGAGTGCAAGGGGCTTACCTGGAGGACGCCAGAATGGAGGCGTTGAGCCCTCCGAAGCAGGAGAACGCCACGGCCAGCGGGATCGTCCAGTTCATTACGCCGAACACCTCGTCTGCAAACGTCTGCGGAGAGGAGATGAAGCGTTAGTAAAAGCGGCGCTTCGCCAGACGGCAGGGATGGTTTACCGGCGAACACGCGCTCTCACCACGGCGACCGCTTCGCTGTCTAAGATGGCGTTGATGGGGAGGATGGTGTAGTACGCCACGTTGGTCAAAATGTATATCACTGTTACTATGGGCATGGAGATGGCGATGGCCAGCGGCAGATTCCTGGAGTTCAAACAGAATAGATACATTTCAATTTCGATTAAATTCATTTTTTTTTATTTCTATAGCGTCGCAGGGAAAGACGGAACCCAACTCGACCCCACAAAAGAGCAGGCGCTTTGGCGACGGAGGCAAGGACAAACGTCCCTTTAACAGGCAGAAACCTTGAACGGAACCTAAGGCTCAGACTCTGGACCGGTCGGGTTGAGAAAGAGGGAGAGAAAGAGAGAATAACAAGGACATGTGGGGAGGAGAGACAAAACAAAGAGAGGGAGAGGGAGAGATAGAGAGACAGAGAGAACAGGCAGGCAGACAAAAACAGTGAATTCCTGTTCAAGACAATACGGGACGGTGTCTGAGGTTCCATTTTGGCGACGTGTCCTTAAATTGAAGGTTGAATACGGTCACACAACCTGTAAAGACATTCAAAGATTCCTTTCCAACGAAAGGATGGTGTCGTGGGAAGAAGGCGATGGACGTGTTCCTGAAGGTTCCTGAAGGTTCCTGAACGCGCACGCTTTTAGCCCAACAACAAGCTCACCTTTCCGGGTTCTTGATCTCCTCCGTGACAAAGTTGAGGGTATCCCATCCGGAGTAGGAGAACAGAGCCGAGTACAGAGCCAGAGCGATGTGTCCCGGATCCCGAGAGGAGCCTTCGAACAGGCCCTCGAAGTTCTGAGTGCGACCTGGAAAATGATCCATCGAAATCGTCAATGGACACGCGACGTTTTATCGGCGTCGCGTGCGGGCGTGTTTGGTGGCGAGAGGAGTTTAGCGGCAGCTCCAGCACCTTCTCCGATCTTCACCAGGCCCGTGATGATGACCGCGATGAGGGCGATGACTTTTGCGTAGGTGAAGAAGTCCTGGACTCTGGTGCCCCACTTCACGTAGGCGCAGTTCACAAACGTCAGCAAGCCTGAGGGGGTGCAAGAAAGAAACGACACTGTGAAAACGTGTGTGCGTGTGGTGTGTGTGTGTGTGTGTGTGTGTGTGTGTCGGCGTGTTTCTGCGTGAGCGTGGCTGACTGAAGGAAACGCTGCTGCTGACTCAAGCAGACTGGTCAGTTGTTTTTCAGACGAGGAAACAGCTGAGAGCAGCACATAGAACTCCCCCCCCACACACACACACACACACACACACACACAGTGTGATAGTCCGACACATTTTAGCAGCTATTAAGGACTGGATCTGATGATTGTCAATATTTCTGCTGATTGGAATGGATGAGGAAGGTCCAACCCCCCCCTACTGTGACTCATCTCTATCCGGTTATCAGCACATGACCCAACCCAAGTTCCATAAATAAATAAAAATCTATAATATTAAGGCGCCAGAAGTCTAATTGTTATATATCAATATATTCTACATTAATCCCACTCCTATTGATGTCCGGGGGGGGGGGGGGGGGGGGGGGCTTGAGACAGAAGCAATCCGCATGAAAATCTTTCTAAATCTAATCACACTGATTAAATTCACCTGCAAAACGAGCCGAGTTGGCAGATCTTATCTGAATAAACGCCCGGTTCACCAAATTGCTGCACTTATCTCTCCACATTCACCTCCAGATGAGCCATATAAAGAAGAGCCCCCCCCCCCAATAAAAAAAACCCCAGCCTACTCCTCCATGTTGGCCACGGGGAGAGGAGCCGTGATAACACTATCGCGTTCCGGCACGTTGACGGCGGAGGATCGTCGCAGGCGAAGTTCACAGCGGGAAGCCGGGCCGAGCAGAGCAAGGCATCACCGCGTCAGAGACGGGGGTGGAGGCTTGATGTGTTGACAGTGGAAGGTTAGAAGGGTGGGAGGTGCAAGATCAGTTTAGCGGAGGCCGGCTGGCTGGAAGTGGAGGTCATGTGATGTGAAATGGGAATCCTGGAAACTGTGAAGCTCCAACTGTCCACACGCTGAAAGAAACGCCTTCGGTTTATCGAGCCGAGTCCTAAGAATATCCTGGTCGCTGAATGCATCGATAATTGTGATGCAACAAACAACAACAACATCGAGAGAGTCAAAGTGAACAAACCCATTATTATATCACGATAATGGAGGGGACTCGAGGTTTACCCTGCTTAGGAGGTCTTCAGGTCAGAGTCTCAGCGCAGGAAAGGACTTTACCTCGCAGCTATCGGCTACTCCGGCGCCTCCTTCTCTTATCACAAGTGTGTGTTGGAGCGTGCATGCATCCCAGGTGGGTAAATGACGAACGCATTATTGCACAGTATGCAGTTTATTTCAGGCTTCTTGTCAGGCTGCCTGGCCGGTGGCCTTTTCTCGGCCTCTTGATTTTGCCCCCGGTTGCCACGGCGAGCGCTTTGGTGATTTTCAACGATCTTTCCAGCGCAATTTAATCCGGTCGGCCCGGTTTACTCGCCCGCTGTGCCATTGTGTTTTTTTTTGTTGCCACGGTAAATCCGAGCCGCCGCATCACACGCAGAAGTTTATCTCGACACTAAAGACTTTCTCTTGGCTGATTCATGTCCCCCCCGTGGGCGAGGACGACTACGTCTCCGTCCCTCCTACTGTCTCATGGTCTTCATCCGCCACTCAGTTCCTCTTTAATCGCATCTAAGCGCGTCTTCGGGCTGTTAACCTGCTGACGGCTGCTGTGGCGTCACCATTTTCACTTCTCCAGCCCATGGCCGGTCACTTGTCCATGTTCTTGACTCATGCGACACACACACACACACACACACACCAGATATCTCTACTTACATATACAAGCAGCGGCAAGCAACCTGTTGGCCAAGTACGGCGCCACACAGGTGGGGAAGATGGGCTGCATCATGTAGTTGGAGAACGTGATGGCGATGACGGCCTGGCTGGTCGGCTCGATGATCAGGAGCGAAGTCCACAGGCGGATGAAAGCCAGGAAGCTCCCGAAGGCCTCCAGGATGTAGGCGTAGGAGGCCCCCGACTTGGTGATGGTGGTCCCCAGCTCGGCGTAGCACAGGGCGCCGAACACGGAGAAGATGCCCCCGACGGTCCACACCACCAGGGAGAGGCCGTAGGAGGCGCTGTGCATGAGGACGCCCTTGGGCGAGACGAAGATCCCCGAGCCGATCATGTTCCCCACGATCAGACACACGCCGTTCACCAGGGAGATCTCCTTCTTCAGCTTCATGGACGCGTCCGAGCCATCCGACTTCAGGGACGGCGAGCCGCCAGTGAGCGCCTCCTTTGTCGGAGCGGCGCTGTAGGAGGCCATCGTTTATATTTGGTTCGTGTACCAAGTAGAAAAGCAGGAGCTGAGAGTTTTTGGTCGCCTCGACGCACGGGAAGGGGAAAAGAAACGTCAGATTTTCCTCCAGTTATCTCTGATCATCTTCTGCCATCTGTGGGGGGAGGAAGCGCGCCCACACACACACACACACACACACACACACACATCAGGGATGCCATCAACAGCAAATACGTGTCGTTTCCCAAAATCTGGCCAAACAAAATCATATTTTTACGACGCTGCAGGGGATAATGTGGGAACAGAAATCACAAGCTGCACTGGGGGGGGGGCACGATGCTGCATTGGAGAGCCATTAGCCCGCACAGCAAATGGCCTTTTAAGGTTGAGTGTATTGACAGAGAGAGAGAGAGAAAGAGGAAGAGGAGCAAACATCCCCCACATGCCTGAAAACATCGGCTCATCATTAGCGTTCTGTACTGAAGCACACGTTAGCAGGCGTTAGCATGACGGCGGTTCACATCACCCAGAGCGTGATGACACGCACGGTGAGCCGCATGTTAAATGCACTGATCTCACACACACACACACACAAAAAGAATCACGATCGGTGTGACATGACACACACACACATACACACACACGTCTCATATACACGCCTGTGTGGAGAAGGGAGGACTGGAAAAGTTCAAATACCTTGAGGCAGCAGCAGATCAGCAGCACGTGGGTTAATGAGGAGACAGGAAGACGAGAGGAGTGAGTCTCCCTGCATGTGATCAAACGATTCCCACAGACAGTGAGAGGCTTTTACAGGGACAACAAAAAACTAGAGAAAGAAGAGAGAGAGAGAGAGAGCAAAGTCCGTGAGCTGCTGATAAGGAGTCCTCAAGAATTAATCAAGGCTCGGCCTCTGAAATCCGCACGGAACAGCTCGTCTCCTCTTCACCAATCAATGTCTCCTCATTGATTAGTGAAGGTGGAATTTTACTGCCAATTTGTTTTTAAAGCTCAAGATCAGTGAAACATTTTATTATAGTCATGTTGGCGCTGTGACTTGAAGCCTAATTATGGGATTTATCCCATAATTAGTGTGTGTGTGTGTGTGTGTCCTATAGGACACACACACACACACACACATATGCAGTAAAGAGTAACCGGCTCACCTACTGGTTTCACGCACGTCACAGATCGGAACAGGGAGATGCAGGTAAAGCAAAGCAGACCAGCTGTTTTTGGGGCGACTCACCTTCTCCAATCGCCTCTCGGCCTCCTCCTATAGTCGCCCAAATTGATGCCCGTTGATCTTCTGCTCCTATCAGCTCTCCTTCTCGCTCTGTTTCTGTGGCTAGTGAAACAGAGTGGTGACTTCCTCCTCCTCCTCCTCCTCCTCTTCCTCTGTCTGCGCGCTCTTCTCTGATCTATTTCTGCTAACGTTCTTGTGGCTTTATGTACTTTTGCTGTCTCACGCTTCACTACCAAGGAAACGGCCCATGCGAGGGGAGGGGCGGGGGAGGGGAGGGGGGGGGGGGGTCTCTGAGTGACGTAAGGTGAGATATGATGGGGTTTTAATTAAATTATAGCCCACATCAAGCAGGCTTCCTTATCGCAAGAGCTGACGTATGAGCACTGATAAGATTTAAAATAAGAGCAAGGTCATTACTGGATGTGATATGATGTCCAAAATCTATAGATAGTAACTTAATAAGAAACGACAATAAAAGAAAATGAAGAATGTAATTCATTTATATTCATTAATGTATGGTAAGGCCGCCGGTAGACGTCAAATTCTTATTGTTTGCATTAATAATATCACTATAACTGTATGAACTGCATTATTAATATATATATATATATTTAAATGTGCTTCACAATATATGTTCAATACTTTTCTACATTCCCGGTGTGTTTTCACGGATTCATTCTCAAATGAGACCCTGCGTTTGTAAATAACAACAAAAACAACTGAAGTCAATAAACTGTTGCAATTTCTGTACAGATAGATAGATAGATAGATACTGTCAAATATCGCCTGTGGAATTGATGACAAAATTATGTTCACAGCGCCCTCTTGTGGGCGGAGCACCTAATTACGCTGTAGTTGATTTCTTGAGATAATATAAAAGTGGTTTATTTGATCCTGATTGCATTAAGTCAAGAAGCCAGTTTGAGATGAAGGCCGCTTTTACAAGAGAGGACTAGTAATAACTTCTACTTAGTCACACATAGAGGTCATAATAAACCTGATTAAAATTAAAAAGAAATTATAATTTGGAAGTACAGAGTGATCTATTCTATTCTAATAGCCATTCACATGAGACAAGAATGATAATTAATTCATCTTGAGGTGTGATTAGCACTTTTTTTCCCCCCTGCATTGTATTGATTTAAATTTCTCTTATGTCACTGAGGTTAATTATCTGTTGAATAACAGCTGTAATGACAAAAATCTCTTTAATCAGCAGTCGGTGTGGGATAAAAAAAAAAAAACTTCTGTCTTTCAAACAGCTGTTGATCATTCCAGGCTAAATATGCATATTACATGACCTTTGACACCTGGAAAAAAGAAGACGCTGTTGTTCTCCCACTGAGGATGATTGATGGCCACATGACTGATCAACACCGTGTTATGTGCGATTACAGCCACTGACCATCTTCAGCTGCAAACTTTTAAAAGCGCTTCTTCCCTCCTTCTTCTTTTCTTTTCTTTGATTGAGACACATCTCTTGCCGCCCTTAAAGGCATGTGGACAAACTTCTCACACATGGCTCCTTTCACTCCTTTTGTCCTCCTCCATGCCCTGAGCATTCTTTTCATTAGTTACCGGCTGTCATGGTTTCTGGGGGTCGACTGTAGGCGGCAAAAAAACCTGCACAGATTAAAGGCAGCCATTTTGGGGACAGCTGGGCCAGGTTGGTCCTTGTTGCCCCCCCCCCCCCCCCCTGTCTCGCTCCCAGTAATTCTGGGGTAAAGAGGGGTGCATTGTGTGAGGATTAGAGTTTCCTGTGTGTCAGCTCATTACATGGGGTGGGAAGAGAAGGGAATACAGGGGTGAGGGGGGAGCAAAAAAAAGAGTGGAGGGAGAGAAATGAAAGAGAAAATGAAAGAGAGTTTGTATGAAAGAGCGTATGACACAGAGAGAGGGGAGGGGGAGGTGACAGCCTCTACAGCTGCACCCTCAATCACACGCATACAGACTCTGATTAGCCTTTTCACACACACACATACACACACACACACACACACGGTGGACTGAAACATATTAAAAGACTTTGAGGGTAAAAAAGGCAGAATGAGGAGACAGCTACCCCAGCACTACAGACAAAGGACCCCCCCCCCCCCAAACCAGACCCAAGTGGGGACAAAAGGAAATGACCAGTGGTGAACATGCAGGTGCAGACGTGCAAACCGACAAACAAGCACAAGATAGCACCATCAAACCAGTCTCCTCTGCACAACATTTTTATTTCTCTTTTGTTGAACGTCACACGCGGGAACATATTTTGACATCGCTACAAAACGGGGGTTTACAAAAGTCAAATCAAAACGAACACCACGCTGGATTCAGCAGGAATGCTGGCGAGTAGATCCTTTCTGCAGGAGCAGAAAACTCTCAAGTGCTTTGAGAGATGAGAGGAGGAGGAGGAGGAGGGGGGGGGGGGGATTGCAAGAATACTCGCTGTCGATTTGCCATCATCATCATCATCATTTACAATCATCAACAAGTGAAATTGCTGCCAGAAAAGCGTTGCAGCTCTGAGCACAATGGAACGTGCTTTCGTGCTGAAACTAGACTCCTCAAAATAAAATAAAAAAGCCCGACAATTAATTCCCACTGTGACAATTAGATTATGTGTAAGATAAGGCCTCAACTGTGTGTCTTTAAAATAGAAAAATACTTGACTAAAACACTACATTCACAAACTCTCTCTTTTTTTTCTTCTTTTTTTTTTTACTGCAATGAAACTACAATACGAACTAGATCTAGAAGGTAAACAACGTGAGATAGAATGACTAACTCTAAAGAAACAAAAGGTCATTTGTTTAAAATTAAAAAAAATACATTCCCTTGTCGGGACCCTTTTTAAGACCGACTGCAGCCATTTCCCAGTCCTAAACTACACAGACGTGTCCACAGGCTGGTTTGCGACACTTGAGACGGCACCGATTGGTGGAGGATCTTTGCCGTCGTCGTTTCCAGGAGACTTGGCCAATCCCTGCGTTTCCTCCTGCTGCCCCAGGTTCTTCTTATGAGTTGAATTTGACATTTGACCCTCTGCCACATTATTGCCATTGGCTTGAGCCTTGGCGTGGGTGCTGGTCGGCGCTCCTGGGTGAGTCTTCATATGACCCTGTAGATGGGAGAAACAATTGGAAAATGTACTCTGTTCATTCATTTGAAATAAAAAAAGAAAAAAAAGAAACCCACATCCTGTTCGAGCGCTTACCTTCAGTCCGCTGCGGCTGGCATACGCCTTTCCGCACTGGGAGCAGGAATAGGGTTTATCTGGGCGAGAGGGCTGGGTGTGCCGGGCCGGTGCCGGTGCCGGATCGGGGGGCTCTTGGTCCTCTGAAGGCTTATGTGTCTCGCTGTAACCCTCCTGCGTTGGAATATCCTTTTCCAGTTCCTGATTCAAGACTGGCAAAGGCTCCCCGGGTGTAGGGGTCTCACTCGTGCCTTTGCTTTGGGGGGCATTTCTCTCCTGCGCCTCCTGTGGTTCATTCCCAGGGGCCTCATCTGCTCCAGGGACGGGTAAGGGATTAGCAGCTGGGGGTTTCCGGTTAGAATCCGGACTGGAGGTGGGCTCGTCTGTGGAAACGGAGTCAATATTATTTTCTATTCCAGGTTTAGAAACGCAGAGGGAAAGAGGGGAGTCTCCTGTCTCCCCATCCTCGCTCGCTAAATTTGAATGGGAGCGAGCTAAGGGTGCTTTAAAAGGGCTAGTGTGGCTCAGGTCAGCGTGGGTCTCCTCCTCAGACTTTATGGGGCTACCATTAGCAACGGCGTTGCCTTCCAGAAGCGGTGGGGGGTCCTCAGCTCCCGCCGAGCTGGGATTATGGGTCAGGGGCGGACTAACGCTTGGTGTCGAGCCCTCCGATTCCTCCGTCTTCACAGAAACGCCATCAGAAGCGGCGGATTGCTTAGAAGTGGACCCTGAAACGAGAACATCTTTGGGGGTCTTTGAGCTCGTGGTTAAAGCCAAAGGAAGGAGCTGCTGGGCATAAGACCCGTTGGTGGCATCACCGTCGTCAAAGACGGCGTTCCGTGCCTCTGCGCCGTCTCCAACTGGCACGTCTTCGTCAGGCGGTATCTGCCCTACTAGGTGCAATCGGATATGATGCTGAAGAACCAAGGCGTTGGTGAACTTGCGTGGGCAGAGTGGGCAGGAGTTCAGGGCACGGGAGTTCGCTGGTCTTGCGCGGTGAGTGGCCAGGTGGGCCCGGAGGCTACCCTTGGTAGAGAAAGAACGACCGCACAGTTTACAAGGGAACGGCCGCTCCCCCAGATGTGTGGCCTGGTGCAAACGCAAAGCTCTGGGGCAGCTGAGGACGCGCAGACACACCCCACACTGATTTGCACCCTGGGCACTCGGCAGAGAAGGGGCAGCTGTGGCAGTTTTCTTGCCGGAACCTGAAATGGGCGCTAATCCGGCAGCATTGGCACTCGGGCTCAGGCCGAGAGCAGCCAACATTTGCCTGCGGTAGGCGCTGGAGGTGGTTAGGTCCTGGCTATACGAGTCCCCGTGTCCTTCGGCAGGTGTGTGTGCGGAGGTGGAGGAAGAGGAAGAGCCTCCGTGAGGCCGTTTTTCAAGCTTCTGCACCAGGCGCTGCAACTTGGAGGTGTCCGAGGTCTGACTAGAGGCGGTGGGGGCGGACGAAGAGGCAGATGAGGTCAAGGGCTTTGGGAAAGGTGGGAAGGGGAAGGGTAGCTGGTGAGGCGAAGTGAGGTGGGAGGTGGACGGATGGCCCGGGGGCCGGAGAAGCGCGAGGTGGTGAGGGGAGGCGCCTCCGGGGAAGAGGATCTTGGGGAGGTGGGCCAGCTGGGAGTACGGAGAGGTTGCAGGGAGGGCCGAATGGGGAGGAGTGTTCTCGTCAAATCGCTGCTGCTTCGCTCCTTTGAAATGACTGCCCATGGAGGAGGAGGAAGACGAGGACGAAGAGGAAGAGGGCATTCCAGTGCCCGATGCGGTGGCGGCGGCAGCTGATGCTCTGTTCAGCTGCAACAGCGAGTGGGCGGTGGACAGCAGCGCCATGTCCACCGAAGGGGGCAGGGGTAGCGATGAAGACGAGGGTCGGGCAGATGTGCCGGGCAAGAATCCCAAAGCCATGTTTTCCGCCATCCCGGCGACGCCGCCTTTCACGCCGTTAAACGACTCGTCGTCGTCAGCCCTTCGCTTTCGTCTCCTCTGGATGGGAGCTGGAGCAGAGCCACCCTGCGTTTGCTCCGACAGCGCCGGGGGCAGCAAGGACAGCGACAGCTCCGGATTCTGTTCCCTGTGTCGCAGGAAATGGGCTTTGAGGTTCCCTCTGGTGGTAAAGCGGCTCAGGCAGACGGGACACTGGTAGGGCCTCTCGCCCGTGTGCGACCTCAAATGGATCTGGAGCGAGGAATCGCTGCTCAACACCTTCCCGCAAAACCGGCACACGTGCTGATGGCGTCCCGACGAGGAGGCCGATCCCAAAGAGGAGCTGGGCTGGAGGTCCTGGGAATGCCCGGCGGTGGGAAGCGGCGGCGTCGGGAAACTAATGACGTTGCCGTGGCCGAAGAGGGAAGCGGCGGATGCTTTTTCGTGGAAGTAGCGGGGCGGGAGGCCCAGCGAAAAGGACAAAGGGTTTAGGGAGGAACTGAGCGTGGACGAGACGGATGAGGGAGACAACGAGGAAGAGGTAGAGGCGGACGGCGGCCGACTGCCATTGACGCGTGAAGCGCCCGATTTGGAGATAGACTGATGGGGGAAAAGGGAAACCGGAAAGCTCGTCAGAAGCGATGAGGCTTTGGTTACTGGGGTGGCAGTGGAGGGGTGCGTCGGCGATGAAGGCGCAGGTCCTGCAGATTTCTGGTTGCCGTCTGCAACGCTGGCCACTGTAGGACCATCGTGGCCGAAGACGGCCCCCCCAAGCCTGAGAACGTGCCGGCAGATCTCCTCCGTTATCTGCATCTGGTGGATTTGCCTTTGCTGTAGAACCCTCAGCTCCTCGAGGAGCACCGCCAGGGTCGGAGGCACCTGGATCTGCTCCTGCTGCTGACCTGGGCTGGCGCTGTCACGCTGGGGGGGCGCACACAGCGAGGAGAAGGAGGAGGAGGAGGAGGAAGAGGAGGAGGTAGCGGTAGTGGCTGAGCTGCCCATCGGCGGCGAGGTCATGGTGGAGTGAGAATTTCCTCGGCGGGACAAGCTGTGGGAACCTGAGGTTTGATCTGGGGGGGGAGGCGAGTGAGTCTGGGACGACAGCGACGGGTGAGGGAAGTCTGGAGAGAGAGAAGAGTGAGTGTTGGGGAGGGACGTGGCGAAGGGGGCAGCGTGGCTGGGCCAGTGAGGAGGTGGCGAGCTCTCACTGGGCAAGGAGGGAGCGTGGAGCCCACCAGGAGACGGGCGAGGGGCCAGAGGAGGCTGGCAGTCTTGGAGGGAGGTGGGGGACGAGGAGGAGGACGAGGAGGACGAGGTCACTTCTGAGCCGAGAGATGTGGCCGGTGACTTCATGCCCAAGTGCTCATCTGAGGGTTACAGGAAAAAGACGTTTATAGTTTGCGTTCCCTCCCCCGGGGGCCGGTCCTGAACTCGTGTGTTCATTTCGCTGCTTTCATTCGGTAGCTTCGCATTTAGTCATCAAAAGAAACGCCAAAGAAACGTCAAAGAAACGCCAAAGAAACGCCAAAGAAACGCCAAAGAAACGCCGCAGTCTTTGTAATGACTCGTCTCAATATGTGCTCTCTGGAGCAACACTCCTCAAACATCTTGCACACACACACACACAAAAAAAAAAGCTTACAGACCACCTTGCTGCTATAGCAACACATTTAAGAAGACAATGGACATCACCACGACAACCCATAACCCCTCTTAAGCCCACCCCCCTCTCTACAGCAGTTGCGTCTTTCATCTCCCTATTCACCCTCCCCCCCCCCCCCCCCCCCCCCCCTCCTTGGAGGTCAAGGGTCAGGCCACGCTAAGGGTCCTGGGCACTGTCCAGACACTCTGATTGGTCAACTAATCTGACCTCTGCCGCTCAGGGGTCAAATTCTTTCAGAGTCTTGAGCATCGAGTGAGAAAGAGTAGAAACCAAGGCGGGGGAGGGGGTAAATTCAATGGAGAGACAAACTAGCTATTCCCTCCTGGAGAGATATAGTGATGGAATGAAAGACTGTACCTCTGGGAAATGCCTTCCTCGTGTCTTATGAACAAACCTGCAGGAAGTAAGACAACAACTCCCACGCTAAATGTTCATTAGGGGGCGTTTACCTGCATCCATTTGCAGATAATACAACACAGAACAAGTGCAACCACAATCTCTCTATCCGCTCTGCATCTTTGTTTTTCTCCTCCCCCATCTGTAAACCCCCCCCCCAAGTGTGGAGGGGTATACAGTCAATAGGGCTGGGAGGGGGGGACGAAAGAAAGGGGAGGGAAGTTATTGTGAATGTGGAAAATGGGGAAAGAGGGGTGGATAAGAGAGAGAAAAAGAAGAAGACAATAGAAGGGTGGAAGATTAATCTTTACCGCAATCACAGCCCCCCCCCCCCCCAAAAAAAATCCATGCACCTTATTGTTCACAAATAAAGAGTGCTCTATAACGAATCAAAGACCTCCAGCAGGAACAGCGAATGAAAATGGCCACAGATTGTGTGTTAGTTAATCCTCCTCGATTCACACCACAGGGAAAAAGTTGATTTGGCCCCCACTGAAGCGCCCCGGGCCCCCGTTTGGCGAGGCCCATTACAGCGAATGACAAAAGCACCTTTATCTGACAAGACTGAATCAGGTGATCTTTATTCACACAAACCAGATGATTTAAATGGCAACAACAACAACTGGAAACTAAATGCAAAAATCAGAAGTGTAACTTTTCATTTTGAACGTTTGGTTCCTCAGATTGTTAAGCCTTTTCTAATGGATCACACACACAAAAACAACAACAACAAACAAAAACATGCACATTTACAACGCGCTCACCGTGAGAAAGCAACTTCGGACCCCCCGGATCCGCATTGACTAGATGCTGAGGTCGCTTCTGCTTCCGGCGTGACATGATTCACGAGTCAGGAGGAGTGGGGGGGCATCAGTCGGCACTTTTCTGCGCTCCCAGAGAACCATCCACGCATCTACAGCTGGAAAACGCGCACAAATCCCGCAAGTCCTGTGGTGAGGAATATTTGTTTTTAAAAATGTGTGAGGTAACTTCTAATTGTAAAACACACACACAAAAAAACGCGTTTTTGATGGGAGAAAGTTTTTTTGTTTAAGGACACAGGTGTTAGGAAATCCGCGGATCTGATCCGTGTCCTGAAAGCTGCCTTGAGTGCGTGTGCGCGCGCCCGTGTGTGGCTGTTTTCTTAAGTCTCGTCTCCCTGAAGAAAAACTTGCCCAAATTGCGCCCCTCCTCTCCCACTGCTGCCCCCGCTTGCATGCACATACAGGGGGGGGGGGGGCGCACACACACATCATGCAAACACAACACGCACACACACACACACACACACACACACACACAGAACCACTCCTTGTTCTTCAGTGATATTTGCATTTCAATGGCGTGTAACACACAGCCTCCCTGCTTGTTCTCTCTTTCTCTGCCTACCACAGCTTTATTTTTTTATTTTTTTTCTTTACAGGCTCGCAAACTTCCAATAAAACACTCAAAGCTGTGGAACGCGTGGAGACGAAACTTAGACGTGACGGATAAAAGGTTCGATCACTTTTAATAGCCTCGTTTATTGGAGAGGATAAAGTCATCATGGGTTAAATTAAGATGCAACACGTCTAACAGGTGATCCTTAAATCAGGTGACTACTGTACTGATTAAACTGTGTAATTAATTATTAATGACATTACAGCCCCGGTGACTGGCTGGCAGGTGATTTCCGGTCCGGGAGAGTCTCCCGGTGGCGTTTATATCCTGATGAGATATTATACTCTTTGATTTTTTTTTATAGGGCCAATTATCAACAACAGTGCACAAATGGGGGGGCCATTTCCACATGTATTTCATGTGTTATCCCCCCCCCTCTCTAAAAGAAAAAAATCTTACTGGAGCTCTATTTAAAAGGCAGAGAATAGATGGGAATCTTTGACAATGGCGTGTTGGACACAGTTGAGTGAGCATCTCCCCCCGGATCCACTGCTGCACAGCACAATGCTCCTCTTTCACCCCCTCCTCCCTCCCTGCCTTTACTCCTGTACCACATGGAGAAATGGATAAAAGAAAGAGAGAGGGAGAACTGTGGAGGAGGAGAGGAGGGGGGGCTATTTTTTTTTTAAGTAGGTGTCTTAAAAAACAATATACATCCAGAGGGTGTAAAATGGGGCGTTGGTTTAAAAACTTTAGGTAAGCAGGTTTTATGTAAAAAGGTTATTTGGGCTGCTCAGGAGTGTCTCATTTCATCCGGTTTATTTGCATCACCGAACCTCTTCAGTAAATGTTTGTGTAAGTGAAGATAAAAGGCCTTCAACGCTTTCCACCTTTAAATCAATCAGGACAAAACTTTACAGTTAATGAGATCTTTAAATGTTTGAGGAAAACTCGGAAATCTGAAAACCATTAAAATCCCGGACCTCTAAAACAAGAAATTAATCGTATTAATTCAACAAAAAGGAAAGTAAGGCTAGAACTTTCTAATGTTTTAAGAATGTCAACTGTAGACACCAATTCAATAGTACTTTAGCAGCAAACGAGAAGTTTACGTGGAAACAAAAAATAATCAGTCCGGGTTGGAACTCTAATTTCCCGATGTGCTTGAAATCAGCATCAGTTAGCCTCACCTGCTGCAGTGACGAGCAACTGGTAGGTCGTAATTCTATGGAAACACTAAAAAAAATAAAGTTCCCCTTTTAAATTTAGCACCACATTTATAATTATGAAATTAAAAACTCGTGTCTACTGAAAGCAGAAGGACGTAGCACCTGCTAGCCTGCCAATGCTAACATTTTAAGAGAAATGAATGTAACTTCAAGCTAGCAATGCCATCCAAAATATAACATCATTTACTTCCGCATACAATCAAGTAATTATGAGGAGTATTTTATTGTGCATCTGTATTGAATATATTTTTGAATACATTAGAAATCTTTGTTAAATTTGCTAAACTTGTTTTTTTTTTAAAGTTTATTTTAATTATGGGAGTTAAGTATACCTTAGGCTAAAGCTAATATAATCAGCAAACATGGCGCTAGAAAGAAATATTCTATTCGATCAACCTCCACTGATACTTTAAATTGAACACATATAAGTTTATTATAACAAAACCTCATATTTTATGGTCTCCACCCATTAAACGTTTGTTGTCTGTCGGCTCCAGCTCTTAATTTCAGCGCTAACAGCCATGTCTCTCTGCGACGACACACTCCTGTGCAACTTCCCGAAATGTCGGACCACGTTGAACGGCTTCGCCTGGGTCACCGCCTGCTCCCATGTTTTCTGTGATCAACACGGGTCGGGGGAATTCAGCCGATCGCCTGCCATCTGCCCGGCGTGCTCCTCGGCGCTGTCTGGGAAGCTGGACATTGTGAGAACTGAGCTGTCGCCCTCTGAGGAGTATAAAGCCATGGTTCTGGCCGGTCTGCGACCAGACATAGTCCTGGACATCAGCACCCGGGCTATGACCTTCTGGAGCTATCAGGTCAACTATCTCTCTCACTTTCGGTGCTTTAAAAAACAAATGGTTCCCTCTGTTTGTGTCAGTTTTGGTTATCTTTTGTTTTCCCATAGAACACTTAGCTCGTCAGTCTCGCCTATTAACAGGTTCATCAGGAGCACATGTATCAGAAGCACAGTCTGTCACGGGCCGAGGCCCAGCTGAAGCAGATGGAGAAGGTGTTAACCCAACAGAACCAGTGCAGAGAACTGGAACTCAGCGCCATGAGCGCAGAAATCGCCTCCCTGAAGAAGGTAAAGCACAGCTCAGATTCACGGCGGGGTAGAAACCCGTAAGCTGCGTGCAAGTTTCAGCGACTTGGGAAGCTATTTGTGAATCCATCGCAGGTGATGGAGGATTACAAGAGGAAGTACAGCGAGGTGTCCGAGAGGCTGATGGAACGGAACAGGCAGTACCAGAAACTCCAGGCGCTGTACGACTCTCTGAGGCTGCGCAACATGGTGGTGGGCACCGGGGACAGGGACCCCGCGCAGCATCCGGCGCATTACAGATTCAACACTGGTGAGGGACATTTATTCATGCTAATCTAATGTCCGCTCCTCTGGGGGGGGGGAGGGAATGTTGCTCAATGGCACAAGGGAAGGCAGTTCTGTCACGGAGACGGAGCAGCAGGAGTAATGAGCTGATCGTCTTATGTTAGGGAATTTTACTCAGGTTAACAATGAGGGATAACAAACCTCCCCCCCCCCACCCAGAAGCAGCTCGGCAGGCAGCGCCACAGAGAAGCCCCCAGTTCCTCTCAGCGAGCCACGACGGGGAGGGCAGATTCTTCTCCTGCCTGGAGGCTGAGGGAGGCAAACCTTTCTTCCAGTTCAGCTCTCCGGCCAGGGAGAGAGCCCGGCCCTTCGACAAGAATCTCTGAGACGCAGGCCTTTATTTACACGTGAAATCTTCTATTATTTTAGAAAGACGTTCCCGGTGTTTTCTCAGAGCGCAGTATCCGTCATTCAGTTTAATTCAGCTCATGCTTCATTAATGGCGGAGCGATCTGAGCAGCTGATTGGTTGTTGGTGTTTTTGTATTTAATGTTGTTAAATTCTTCATTGCGTGCAAGATGCACGGAATAAAATGGTTTCATCCATTCAGCTGCTTCGACTTAAGGGTCTTGGTGAAGCGTGTATTTTATACACGTGTATGTTTATACACGTGTATGTTTATTCACTAAATAAGTATGTACGCATATCACGTGTACTGAAGAGGTGCCTCTTGTGAATCAAACGCACCTGTTGGATGGTTGGTTTTTAAAAAACAGGATTTCGAGTTACTGTAATAAAGATAAAAGGATCTCTTAAGGGGTGTGTCCAACACAGGCTCTTTAATTTACAGAAGGACGTTCGTACAAAAAACAAAATTCTTACAATACAAACAAGTTTCCTATTACAGACTGACCTCCGTTTGCAAAACGGATGAAACCGGAAAACAGACTTTGGAAAACGTAAAACTTCCAGAATTATTCTTCAAAAACCCTGAGCTCTGGGTCCTCGCGCTCGTCGCCCGGCTCAGTCCCTCTGAGCCGTGTAGCTGACGTTGGCGGCGGTCTGGCTGTGGGGGTGTTGTTTCCTGCCGTTGACGATGAGGTGCAGCGGTGAGTCCACTCGTATACTTCTGAAGTCGAAGGTCTGCCAGAGGAAAGAAATGTGAACGCCGGACTAAGGCGCAATCGAAGGAAGTGCTTTCAGATGCAGACTAAAAATGGAAGAAAAATCCCAGAATGCTTTGCGAACAGAGCACAAATGAAACTGTTCCAGTAGAAGTGCATATATATTATATACCTTCACAAACAAACAAGCATTTAAAAGCTTCCTCGGGGTGATTAATGCAGATGAGGTGACCTGACTGCTGCATAAATGTCTGTTTCAACTACATTATCTCTTCTGATGACCAGATAATTCCAACTACTAAGCCTGAAAGTCAAAAATCGGGGCTGAATACCGTAATGCGATGTACACAAGAACACTGACCTCAGCTTCATGTGTTATGCTGTTCTGTTTGACATGCGGCTCAGGAATGACGACTGTGTCTCCCATCAGGACTCCCCAGGTATTTGCCATGTTGTAAACCATCACCACCACACACATCTCCTCACTGTCCACCATGCCGAAAGTACTGCAGGGAAAAAAAAACGACGACTCCATTAAACAGTATTTGTTTCTCCGACAGAAGGTATTCCGTTACGTCAACCAAGCTGCGCTCACAAGGCCATGACGCCGTCCGAGGCCAGGCTGAACACCACCTTGCCCAAGGCGGCCACCCCGACGTTGATGCCGTGTTTGAGGGAGGACAGAGCGCGAGGCTCCAGGCTGCCGACTCGGCCCGTCGGGCACCGGAACTGAGGGGAGGCGCACGGACCCAAAGCCGAGGCGCTGAGCTTCGAGAGCATCGACCGTAACCGCCGGGTCTTCACCTTCCCCTGAAGGGATGGAGAGACCGGAGCTCAGAACCGAACGTCTGAAAGGTGTCAATCGGTGACGAGGATGGAAATTTAATGACAAAAATACATTCGAACAGGCTCAGAGATGGTTTAGAAATCCAATATTGAACACACACAAAAAAAAAGAGAGGGACCGTGGCAATGAGCGGCATCTTGTCCCACCTTGTTCTGAATGAGTTCGGTGACCTTCCTCAGATACTCGAGCAGCTGCTTCTCCTTTTCTCGAGGAGCCTCCCAACCGGGGTCGAGCGCTGCGGCCCGGCTGAAGCCGCAAAGCGCCGAGCCGTACATCTCCTCGTACTGGAACAACGTGGATCGGTTGAAATGTAGATCGGCGTTAAAGGAGGCAGATCTGTCCACTCGCTCCTTACGCGTGGCAGGCAGGAACAGAACGTTAGTGCAACAGTACGATTAGCGCTGAATTTTAATCGTTGTTCGTGCTTAGTGCTTACAGATTGTGAGTAAGCGGTAAAAGCTTGTTGAGACAACTGCGGATTCTCTCCGCAGCTGAAAAAAAGGGAGACGTAGGCATTTCCCAGGATATCTGGAAAGAAATATCATTCAAGATTCGGAAGAGCCATTTGAGTGGCACATCACCACAGCATCAATAATTTAGAATATGTTCAATGCATCACAATAAAAATGAGTTCATATGAGGCCAACGTGGGCAGCGTGATTTTCTACAGCGTGGAAACCATATACTGGTGTTTGTCTCCATCTAGTGGTCAAATAAGGGCACTGCTTCCAGCCTTTATGTATATATATTTTTCTTTTTTCTTTTTAAAGTTTCAACCTTTAGTCAGTAAATGTAAATGTCAGCTCTGGATCTGTGGAACAAGTTCCTTATTACAGATTACAAAAGAAGCATGATACTGTCTTAACACATTTGTTGCTTTCCCCCCCCCATCTACTCACACCAGGACAGCCCGTCTTCTACATCCAGCTGGACAGCTTCCCGGGCCATGTCCACGCTCTCCAGCACCTGCTTGCCTTTTAAATACTTGTCTGTTACAGGTAGCTGCCTCAGGACCATAGACAGGCTGCGTAGAGACACTTTGTTCTTGTTCTACGGAGTGGTAAGACAAATCATGTGACGAGCGAGTTAATAAGACAAGCATAAATGATGCCCAAAAAAACATATTGTTCTCTCTTCCTGTTCTTCGTGTACCCGTTGCAAGGCTCCAGTGAAACAGTTTTTGGCACCGATGAGGTCTCCCTTTTTCCAGTACTGCTCCCCTAATGTGTTCCAGCCCTCGACCATCCCGGGCTCCAACTTCACTGCGTGGGAAAGGCACTTGTGTGCTACATCACTGAAGTCAGGCGCTATGTTTAGACACCTGCCCTTCAGCAACAGAAACTCTGCTTTGTGTTTAAATTCATCTGTGGGAAATCAGACAACAGGACGATGAATATGAATGACATCAACAACCCCCCCCCCCCCGCGCTGCAGTGTAGACAGACGTTCACCTTCTTTCTCCTCCAGCTTCTTCGACGTCTTTTCTAACTCCTGGGCGACGTCGCTTTGTTTCCTCGCCGCTTCTTCCACACCGTGAGTCTCAAAGTAGCAATCTCTGAATTTATACAGGTCATCCACAATCTCCTGTAATGAGCGTGCACGGAGGTAATTCTTGTGCAAATAACGAATTACAAACAGATTTAAAAACAGCTCACAGACACAGTGACTAAAATCTTTAGTTTAACTTATTTATATGTATTTTTTATGAAGTTTGACAACCTACGCGGACTGAGTTGTTATAAAGAGCATAACGTTTTATAAGAATAGGTGAGTTTTTTTTATTGGCATCAGGGTACATAACAACACATCTACTGAACAGGCTGAATATGCTTTGAAGATTTAGCTATAAGCAACAACACGAAAACAGGTCTGCGGGGCATCCGGTTGTTATAGTAACGAGGCTTTCAGCAAGCAAATTATGACAAAAGCACGGCGCCATTCTCACAATAAACCCGCAAAGCAGCAATGCGCTGAAATTTGTTGAATATAAATATACGTATTTTACGATTCAGGATAAGTACCTTCAAAATCTGCAGGTCATTTCGGGCTGTGTCGGGCTCTGTTGGCTTCTCGCCTTCCGCCATCTTGGAGCAGCGATGGCGTCACGGTCAGAAAAAAAGCAGCTGCCGGAGTGAAGCGACGAGCACAAATACAGAGAACGAGCGCTGCATTTTAATATCGCACGTTAATGTAACAGCCAATGCGCATTCATTTAAAGATGAAGCATAACCGAGGGGGAAACAGGAAGTAGGTTTTACATTTCAGTGACGACAGATGTCCGTGTCTAAAATGAGTCCGATGGGAATCTCCTCACCGAATACGTAAACACGGTCCTATGTGCTCCTTACAGACTGACAGAGAGGCCTCCGATTTAAAATATCAGCTTTAGTACATATTGATAAAAAATAATTAGGACTAAGTTCAGAAATTAGGAATCAGGAATTTTTTTTTGCACAGCGCCAGTCCTCTGGAACGACACATCGCTCCATCAAGATTCTGGTCGGACGCGTTTTCGCGGTGGACCATAGAATCTCAGTTCCATAGATTCCGAAGGGAGCATTTGTTGTGAAAATACAGTTCATTGAGACCGCTGCTGTTGTTGTTGTGTGTTATTGCTGACTTCTGGTCGTAATGTCGGACACGTGGAGCAACATTCAGGCGCACAAGAAGCAGCTGGACTCTTTGCGGGAAAGGTTGCAGCGGCGGCGGAAGGATCCCGCACAACTTTCGGCGGGTGCGTTCAGACTGGAGAAGGGTAACAGTGGGGCATCGGATCGATTATTGTTTTTGTCCTGAATCAAACAGGGGGGTATATATCGGATTAATTGTCTAAGTTAATTATTTTGTCTATAAATAGTCGAGAATTAGAAGGAATGACGTCACACCAGGCTAACTGCTTTGTCTTATCTAACTTCGCTTGGAAATTGATTGCTCAATCAGATTTATGTCACAGCAAAGTCGTTGTTTTCATCACTATTGTGCACTTTTCCTCTAAAAATACAAGAAAGACTAAAAAATTGCCCAACTAGGATTCAGACTGAATTCTGGAAAAGAAGAAGCAATATTTTAAAAGCTTTATATGACGAATAAAGATGCCTATAATAACAAGCTTAAATGTATAATTTTCATTTTTAATCATTTCCCGATGGGGAAATGATGCAAAAATCACAAAATCATTTTCTCTCTCATCTTTGCCAGATGGTGGAAACAGCACAGAGATTTCCACAGCCAGAAGTGACAGTCCGGCTCCGTCAGCACCGATCCTGCCTCAGGAAGAGACGGGAAAACCACCGGACCCCGAACTGGAGAAGAAGATGCTGGGATACCTGTCTGATCTGAGTCGATCACTACCAATGGACTCCCTCGCCATCGCAAATGAACTCAGCAGTGTGAGCCTTTGCTTTAGTGCAGAAATACAATAAGAAAGTAAGAACCAGAATCTTATCATCTTTTCCACATTTTTAAAATTCTCCATCTTCTTCTATTTGATTCTCAACTCAGTCTGACGCGGCCATCAGTCATGGATGCATCCAGAGTCTGCTGCTCAAATTCTCTGCGCAGGAACTGATTGAGGTCCGACAGCCCTCCTCTGCCTCTTCATCTACCGCCCCCTCCTCCTCGATTGTAGTCGCCGTGGATCACACAAAACTATGGGCCATGATCGGTTCTGGATCCGGAGCCCAACAGACTGGAATCAAGAGAAAAGCAGAGGATCAGCCCCACCATAAAAGAGCTCCGGGCTTCCCGCCGTTGCTTCAGAGCTCTGCTTCCCCGCCCCACGCCTCCTTCACCTCTCTGACGCCGGCTTCCTCCACGCAGCTGGCGGGGCCTTTGGCGTCAGGGAGCGGCGCGGAGAAGAAGGGGAGGAGCAACAAAAACCCGTCTTCTCACGTGGACATGGAGATCGAGAGCCTCTTGAACCAACAGTCCACTAAAGAGCAGCAGAGCAAGAAGGTTGGAAAGACGAGGAGAGCGACTATTATCTCCTCTTGTCTCGAACGCCCCCCCCCCCGACACACACAATAGTTCGAAACCAACTCGGTTTAACGTTAAGTGGGAGAGTTTGAGTTTGTGATTGCTGACATGGTGTTGTTGTGAATGTTATCCGTGCCTGTAGGTTAGCAGAGAGATTCTGGAGCTTCTCAATGCCAGCACAGCTAAAGAGCAGTCCATCGTGGAAAAGTTCCGCTCCCATGGCCGAGCTCAGGTCCAAGAGTTCTGCGATCACGGGACCAAAGAGGACTGTGTTCGCTCGGAGGACACGGTGCAGCCGTGCACCAAGTTACATTTCCGGTTAGTCTGAAGGTTTATTTATTGCCTCCGTTTTGGTCACCCCACTCAAGTCTTTCAATCGGCCTCTTCGTGGTTTTACATCTTTCGCTGCACAGATGGGTTTTTTACATATTATTCAGATAAATATCAGGTTGTTATTGTAATTTTGCATTGCAGCATTTTGTTGCTCAATTTTTGTAATCTCTTGGCAATCAGAAGCTTAAAGCGTAAAATGTTCTTCCTTCAGACTGAAGAGGTCCCCTCGAATCGGAAAATACGACCCCGGTTTGAAACTCGCCTTGTCATAGCAAGAAATATAAAAGTCTGAATTTCATTATTGGAGATATAACATCGTTTTATATTGATTGTGTTTTTTTTAATACAACCTGAAACCATTAAAACGAATTGAAATCGCACAACCGTGTTTTGTGAAGCCGTTTCGCCTTCGCTCTCTCCTGCAGCCGCATCATCAACAAGCACACAGACGAGAGCCTCGGCGACTGCTCCTTCCTCAACACGTGTTTCCACATGGATACGTGCAAATATGTCCACTATGAGATCGACAGCCCCCCCGAAGCCGAGGGGGGCCTCCTGGGACTTCAGGCTGGCACCACGGAGCTCGGACTCCATGATGATGGAGATGCGGACAGCAACGTGGGCAAACTGTTCCCATCTCAGGTGAGTCAGAAAGGAGGAAGGATAATTGATGATGAGCGAGAGCCAGCAGGATGCTGACGTTGTCGTTTTTCTTTCCCACTTCAGTGGGTCTGCTGTGATATACGCTTCTTGGACGTGTCCATCCTGGGTAAGTTTGCCGTGGTGATGGCCGACCCTCCGTGGGACATCCACATGGAGCTCCCCTACGGCACGCTGACCGACGACGAGATGAGAAAACTCAACATCCCCGTCCTGCAAGACGACGGCTTCCTCTTCCTCTGGGTCACCGGCAGGTAAGTCCAATAATCCAAACAGCCTCAGGAGGGCGACGGCTTCTTCAGCATCAGGCTGGATTTGAACTTGATGACCGGCTCAGACTATGTCGAGATGCTATTGAAGCAGAAAACACCAACTTGCCTACGCACGATGCATTTGCTTTAATTTGTATGTGTCCAATCTGTAGGGCTATGGAGCTCGGCAGAGAATGTCTCAGTCTTTGGGGGTAAGTTCGTCCTTCGGTGGGCTGTCAGACATTTTTCTTAAGTTACTATTTTACTATATTCAGAATGTTTTCTCCCCCCCCCCACAACCTTTCAGCTACGAGCGTGTTGATGAAATCATTTGGGTGAAAACCAATCAGCTTCAGCGAATCATTCGCACAGGAAGGACAGGCCATTGGCTGAACCACGGAAAGGAGCATTGCCTGGTGGGGGTTTTCTACCAGCATTCTCACTTTACCCATTATTTTGTCTTATTTTGTCTGCTTTTTGCATGCTCAGCCTCTTTGCTTGAGGCTGGTAAGCGAGATACCGAGTTGCCGCCGTTTGACCGTTGTGTCGACACGAATCGGTCAAATAGTCTGCATGATTTCTCTTCAGGTGGGGGTGAAGGGAAACCCGCAGGGTTTCAACAGAGGTCTGGACTGCGATGTCATTGTTGCCGAGGTAAATTATTAGAACTCCTGTCCTTCTCACATTGTTTACAACCGTATGGTTTCTACAGTCTGCTTATTGCGCTCTCTCTTCCAGGTCCGCTCCACCAGTCATAAACCAGACGAGATCTACGGCATGATCGAGAGATTATCACCCGGCACCAGGAAGATCGAGCTCTTCGGTCGACCCCACAACGTCCAGCCCAACTGGTACAGTCACATTTAGATGTTTAAGGCCTGTTAAGTGTTGTATATATATTTCCCCAAGGAGTGCTTTGTCATTTTCTCCGTCTTCACTTTGTAGGGTAACACTTGGAAACCAGCTCGATGGCATTCATCTCTTGGATCCTGAGGTCGTGGGTCGATTTAAGAAGCGCTACCCAGACGGCGTCATCTCCAAACCCAAGAACATGCAATGAGGGTTTTTATCAGCGTTCACAAGTCTGGAGCGCTTTGTCATTTTCTTTTGTGAGTGTTTTTTTTATACCAATGAACGAACTTTGTTTCAGTCAGGAAATGACTCATTACTTTTAGAGCAATGTTTTATGCGCATGTGATCATATTTAATGTAGAAAAACTCAAAATCCAGAAGAAATAAAAACATTTTTTAATGTACATTTTTGATGTTTCGTTAGTAAAAACGTTACTGGTACTTAGTTTGAGCAGCTGCTAAATATTTTTGCATTAAAATAAAAAATAAAAATTGAAGTTTTACATTTTCCACATTCATTTAAGCTCAGCATTTATATTTCTTTCTGTTCATTTCAGATGCCCACTTCATCTGACAAAAGCAATTAAGCATTCGTTTTCCCCAAAAATCAAATCAATGCAAATCAAATGCAACAATGACTTATTGTCGTTAAAAAAATAATAAAAGAGTGTTAGCTGGAGATAAACACGATAAAATCTATTTTGCTGCAAAGTTTTTGTTTTTCTTTCAAGAAGAAGCAGCTGAGTATCTGCTGATTTCACGCAGCGTCTATGTTAAACCTAATTTTCTGTTGCTGTTAGAGTTCAGGGTTTTTGTCACAGAGCAGGATTAAAACAATATAAAGAGTTGAATTGGGTTTTAGAATTACCGTAACATTTATTTCTGATGACATCATTCCTCAGTGCATTCTGGATGTTAAATCCCCCCCCCCCCCCCCCCCCCCCAACACTTAAAAGATGAATGCACGTTTTGATTGTGAATGCTGTAAACAAGTCTGCTGTGTCCTCTTCATCAGTATGATGTCCTTTTAGGGACACTGGATCCACCATTCATCTTTGTCCCTTTTCCCCCTCTCCCTCGTTTAATCGGATTAACCAAGCGTTCCTCGTGTGTGTGGGGGGGGGAAAGTGGAACCCGGGGTTACGAAGCGAACTACTGTCGCTCGCAGCTACAAGGTTACCGCATGCTTTTATTCTATCGGACTTAGATGTCCAACACCTCAGGAGGACGGCAAGCTTTCGACACTGATGTCTGTCTGCAGCCCTCCTCAGTAGGTGGCGTCCACTGCGTTGATGTTGCTGTCCAGCTGGTGTCTGAAAGACAACCTGGCCTTGGAGGAAAAATAGATTTGACAACCCCGATTCAGGCCTCCGCCGCCTTCGCCGTCGCTGCTCCAGGATGTCGTGGAATGAAGGCGGGGCTTCGTCTCCTCGATGGGGCCTGAAGGGACTGATGGAGAGGGATGGAAAATCAGGTTCGATCGCGCTGCTACCATCGTGGAATACTTGATTTCTCTTGTCACGAATGCATTCGCTGCTTACTTGTGGCCGGTGGACACCGCCTGCTCTTGCAGCGCTCCTTACAGCGCCTGTAGAAAGGAAAACACTGCAGCATCTTCACACCCATGGTGGTGGTGGTGGTGGGGGGTCTCTGCAGCGAACAGACGCGAGGGGACAGAAAAGAAAACCATGTTCATTTAAGGAGGCATTTAAATTAAAATATTAAACAAATGCCCAAAATCTTTTGACTTCCTTTAAAGCCTGCACCTTCATGAATTTTCAGACATGCTGCTGATAGACTTTTGTTTGATTTCTACATCCAGTTGTTTATTTTTAAATTCTATCCCATAAAAGCTAATGTGTGATCTATTCGGGCAGCGAGTACCGGTAGTTCATTCCTCACAGGGGGCGAGGATTAGTGTATCTGAATGCAAACAGTAAAGTCAGGGACCAGTGGTTGGCTCACACCTTTTGTTGACTGCCGATTCGTCCCGCTGCTCGACTCGGTGTCTCTGAGGCGTGACGCCGCTCACGTAGTCCCAGCTGAAAAACAGACCAGACTCATTTTACAGTCTCTCCTTTTTGAATATACTCACTCTGTTTCTTAGCCAATGCACCCCCCCTACTCATTTTCACACATGGTGTGGCTGTGAAATAGAATCCCTTTTGCAGACACAAGTGAATCCATTATGTTTTCGGTCGATTCGGAGCTCCTGCCTGGTGAAACGAGGACTCGCAATGCAGCGGACCTACTTTCACTTCAGCCTATTTGTACGCAGAATATTAATTGCCCGTGAAAAATAACTTAATAATAGTTGGTTCTCTTGACAGTGTGTGTTCACATGTACGTTCCTCTGCCTCTGGCAGCAGCCTGGGGAAGAAAAAAAACAAACTCAGATGGGAAACACTTACAGAGAGAACGCATAGAGCCCACAGCAACTGGAGAGGAGGAGGAAGAGGAAAAGAAAAGGAAGAGGAAGAAACAGCTTATAAGTATGATAAGAAAAAGTTGGAGGATCCGATATATCCTCCACTTTTCCAAACACCCATCAGACCTTTTCCTCCATTCTCTCCATCCATATGAGGTTGGCAAACAAAAACCACAAGTGCTCACGGCAAAAGCGTTGCAATTCAATTTCATTCAGCTCTCTGAGCTCCCCTGTTTCAGGATGTCCCAAAGGATTTGTAAGAAGAAAAAAACAAACAGTGCAGCCCTCAACACAAAGCCTCACACAGGCCTGCCAGGTAGAGTGACGCACACGCTGCACATGTATTACTGCACAAGTGTGTGTGTGTGTGTGTGTGTGTGTCCAATAATGGAAAGCAGCAATCAGCTTTCATTCGTATATTCATCATAGCCGGAGGATAAAGCAGCTTTTTGAGGTTGTCTCATACATGTCGTATGAGCCAAACTGGAAGTCATGTCGGCGCTTGTCAACAACAGGCTTAAGTACATACAGTGAGCTTAGTGCGTTTATGAAGCAACAATTATTTGAAGTACTATACCGGTAGTAAAAAGATCAAAAGAAATAATCCAGTAAAGAAAAACCTATAACATGAATAATAATACGTAAAGCACAAATAAGTAGAATCCCGAAATGAATCCTGATGCAAACTGAGACGTTTTCATAGAATTCCTGTTTATGTTTATGTAATTTGACGTGCTTATGGGGACTGTGTGTAAATTATTGTCGCTGTGACGTCAGAGGGCGTGACCTGAGGCTGCGCGTTAAAAACACACAAGGCAGAGTCACGGACGTTTACTGGAGCACGTCTGCAAAAAAAAGAAAAAATAAATACCGGTACTGCGTCCGCCAAAACATGGAAATGCTCTAAGCCCGCCTCAGTTCAAAAACTTCATATCTGAATGGATCCTGAATAAAAACCAGAATTAAAGAATGTTATCTTTTTTAAGATTTTGTCGCGCACACAAATCCAAATTACATCCACCAGATTTAAATTTGCTTATACTTGAGAATGAATCCCACTGACTCTGTGCGTAAAGTACGCCCACTTGGTGTTTTATCGCGTTTGGGCTCGTTCCATTATTCTACTGTTATTAATGGCGCGTGCGTGAGGAGAGTCCTTTGCGCGTGCGTGCGGGTGGGACGGGTGAACGAGCGGTTGCTGCGCCAGACGGGATAATCTGAGCTCTCGTCTAGAGCGCATCACTTTATCTGTCTCCACGAATATCCGCCATGTTGTGTGTTATAATTGTCCTACAGTCCACTTATAATTAATTACAAATATTATATTGCATCGTTATGTGGATAAAAAAAAAAGAGGTGAACTCAGGCGCACGGAATAAAGTTTGACACCACACAGGAGCCAAAATAAGAAATGCCAGTCGCGGTTATTTATAAAGCAGGAGCCTTTCCTCCTACACGCGCACTTCAGCACTTTTCATATATCAGGTTACACGTCGAGTATTAAAATACTCCACTATGTTTGCCTTTGATCGATAATTGGGCTCGTTTATCCAAGCAGGCGTGCCTGGATAAAGCTTTCGTTTCCATTCCAGGTATCAGATTTCATTTACCTTACCTTTAGAAATAAAGGCTGCAGGAGCGCAGGAAGTTACGAGATGAGCTCCGAGATAAAAGTCCTGCGTCCCTCATTAAACCGCGTCCTCTAAAGCGCGTCCCTCGTTTGGCTGCGTGGAAAAGACTGAACTTTAAATAGCTCATCCCTATAGTGCGTGGTGAAACGGACACGCCTTCTTTCTCTCACCCTCCCTCACCCTCTCCTCCTCCGCTGCTTTTTTTTTTTTTTTTTAATCAAGCTCGGCTGTGCTGACGTTAAAAGCTTTAAAGCGAAACAGAAACTCTTGTTATGAGTTGTTATAACACGAGGCGTCGCCTGCAGGTCTCACAGGTGCTGAGTCTCAGTGTGTTGTGTAATTAACATAAATCAGACCTGCTGAATGTTGCTTTTTGCTGGACTCTACTTTGTGTTCTTGGCTTGGGTCACTCTGTGCGGTTCTCCTGTAACGACCGGGCGGTGCAGGCAACACTCAGCGTGTCTGACGCCACGCCGCCGAAGGCATGACTGTTGCTTTTTAAAGGCTTTACCGACGCAAACCAAAGAGCAAGATGGGAAAAGTTGTAGACAGAATGTTGTTGCCCCCCCCCCCCCCACCCACCTGTCCCTTTGAGCTGTCCGTCAAGCCCGAATGAAATCAAGCAGAGAAAGGGGGGGGCTCGGTTTTTGGGAAAGGGGTACATTTCTAGAGAATGACCTCACCACAAGGGGCTCATGGGGACGGGAGTGTTTACGCAAGAGTGTTTTCCTCTCTGGGTTCTTTGACGGCGTTTCGATTTGCATGAGAAGCAATGGAGACCGGGCCCCCCCTTTTGTTCCTCCGTTCTTTTCCTCCTCCTCCTCACTCAAGCTTTCTTCCGGGCTTTGCGCTGTGCAATTATATAACCGGTCCATCGGTTGGTTAATAAGGTCACAGTGGTGGTCAAGGGGAATTTTAACAACAACAACAACAACTTGTTGAGGGGGGGGGGGGGGGGGGTAAAAACAAGAAATCTTTTGAGAGGAATTTGAATCATGTTCTTTGCTTGCCTGTAAAGCAGAGCTTTGGGTTACCTGTTCCCTCTGTGGGTGAGGCGTCTGTACTTACCTGGGCGCAGCCCTGCAGCAGGCTTTTAACTTAAAAGTTAGGTAACAGTTACCATGAAACAGCTCCATGGCAACAACAGATTAGAAGCTTAACCTGCACCTATGCTCAGAGAAGCCACTGGCGCTTGTTGTTTTCTGGTTATGCAGCTGCAGCTGCACACAGTATTCATGGGGGCGGGGGGCGTTTTGACCTTTGACCTTGTCTGGACGGCACAATAATCATGTTAGAGCTGGCTGTGGAGCTGCATGAGATCAGCATGAGGTGAGTAACTGACAGAGCTCCTCAGTGATGTTGCAGTTTTTCCAACTCCTTAATCAGAGTTAAAGAGTGACACAGTCGGCGGTTGGGGTGGAAAAAAAACCAGCCGACAAGGTCGCACACAAAAGGGTTAATGTCAAACATCAACCTGAATTTATTTAGAAAGGACTAATAATGCTCAGATACAATCATAAAAGTATTTCTACATTGTAAATAGCAACATTTTAATGCATATATATATATATATATATATTATCTTAACATTTTTATTTCATCAGCTCTTATTGTGTTTTCACATTCACCAAATATACTTTATTTACTTTAAATATACTTTAACTTTATTTACAATTCCACTTTGATCCATGCATGATCTTTCTGGAGTCGTCGCCGCTGAAATGACGGAATGAATGAATTACTGAAGAAGTCAAACACTAAATTTAAAACTTTGATAAAACAATCATAGACTCAGAGTTGGCATGTATGTAGATTCTAAGAATAAAACCCCGACACGCATCCCGGAGTGGAAAATGGGAACAAATGAAAATGCAAAAAAGGCCTCCTGGCTGCCGTCTTCTTCACTTTTTTACAGACCGCCTTCATCCTGCAACAGGACAGAAGTCACATGTTAACTCTCCGATGATTGACTGAGGCGTTACCGAGCAGACATCTGTTGAAGCATTACGAACGTGAACGTGTCTGTGCTGCCTGTGAAATGTGGGCCATTACGTTACAGCCAACCATGTGTCAAATCTCAGCTTAATCTTCAACCTGGGTGTTTTTTTTATCTGCCGGAGAGTACACAAAGAGATCAATTAAGTCTGATTGGAACATTTCTGTGGCCTCAACTGATACTGATGTGTTAAGTTGACGAGCAGTTCAAAGGCTTGACTCACCAGTCGGCTACCTTTATAGAACATTTGATCACATGCAAAGGAACAGGAACCATCACATGCCGATAATCACGTCTGTCTGATTGCAACATTTAAGGGACCAAAGCAGCCAGTCAGTTGAGCGCTAACGGTTAGCCTAGCTTTAGAGTGTTTTTGAAAGAATCATATTCCTGAAAGAAACACTTTGGCATATAAATCAGAGCCGGTTAGAAGAGTGATCCCGCAAATTTAAATCTAGAGCCAGAAGACAATTAAATCATTTCACAAATACTAACCTGCTTCCGAAAAGTGCATAGTTCATTCTCATCTAAATAATCCAGCCTCTTTCGTGCACTTATAATATAAGCACAGCATCAGAACGTGATCAAACATTCTCCCTTTCTTACATTCCTCCAGTGACAGATGAATTGCATTCGGAACATTTTTACATGGTTGTCTCCTCCCAGCGACCAAACCAGTCAGACTAGGACTCTTCGTAATAACTCTATGATCGAAGTTGAGTGTCTGGATTTTTGACCCACATCTTTGCTCTCACGACAGTCACCGCAGATGCACCCCAAGCAGCCGTTGATGACCTGGAAGCCGCACAGCACCAGCTGCAGCAGCCCAACGGACAGCAGCATGGCGAACAGGACCACGTGCCACATCACTGCGTTGTTCGGGAACTCGCAGATGCTCCACGACTCCTGGTTCACAAGGTAGCTGCTATTACCTCTGCGAGGAGAACGGCAGTGAAAATGCACGTGAAGCGGACCACGTTTTGAGAAATGCACGGAGAGAAACTATCACGGCCGAAGTGGAAGAAAGATGAGCCATGAGCTCACATGGAACTCTGAAAGTCTGATTCAAAGGATTCTTCACATCTGGCTTTGTTAGCTATTATTTTTTTCCTCCCCTTAAGCAATTATTATATCTAATATTTATTCAAGTATTGGCCTAATTGCCATAATAGAATTTTGATGGATAAACAAATACAATTTGAGCAAAGCACAACCCCATATCGAAAAACAGAAAAAGGAAGTTGATCATGGAAATTATAGACGGCCATCATTCATTTTAAATTATTCAGTCTCACTTCTGCTATCTTGTAGCATTAGAATTCACATTTTGCTGTTCCGAATTTGGCAAAGATATAATAGGAAGAATCTTTGATCCAAAACTGAAAAAAAAATCATGAGTCAGAATCTGGTGTTTGAAATTACCTTTGATCAAACTAAAAAAAAGAAAAAATCCCTGTGACAGAGGGGTGGTGATTGATTTGGTATTATTGAAAGAGCTAAATGTTGGTTTATTCTGCCCCCTGCTGGATCAGGCTAACACAGCACTTTTATTTGAATATAAATATAGTTAGATAGAGCAAATACACACAAAAAGAAACACATCATCAAAAAATGCTGTTATTTTAAAATAAATAAATACCCTTCAGTATCTAGAGAAAAACACTCACGTTCCGAGGTGTTTAAAAGGATATGTCCAGATTCCATTCACCCGACACTTGGGTCCAATAGCCAGACCGGCTGAGGCCACGCTGGTGCAGTAGATCGCTCCAACCACACCGAAAGCAGAGCAGAACACCGAGTTGAGCATCTGAAAGATAGATAACAACAGACTGCATCAGTCTGATTCCTTTATCAATATTTTATTTTACTTGAACATTAAAACTTAAATAAAAATGAAATATTGTAGTCAGAGCAGGACAAATAAAAGATTCTCCCATTTACTTAAAATGGAGGCTTAAAAAAAAAAACACACACATGTAAAATATCTTCTGGATCTGATCCAGAATGAGGTCAGGAAAAAATATTACATTTTAACATTAAAACTCATTTATGGATTCAAAAATAAAGAAACAACTCTGATTCACTTTTACTTTTCATGGTTGGGCATATAAAGAACAATTTAGAGCCTTTTGATGATGATCTAGATCACCATGTGGACGGTGTAAATCCAATTAGGAGGGGAACGAGCTGCTTGGCGGAGGCCTGTGCTCTCTGATTTAGTCTCTGATTTAAGGTCCTGCTGGCCTTTGTGTATTACAGCCCACCTGTTCCTATCCAGTCTCTACAATGACAAACAAATGTGAAACTCTTAAATGACATTACTCACTCTGCAGCGGTTGCCACAGCAACCCTTTCCGCAGCAACCCTTGCCCCCAGCCCTGATAGCCGAGCAGCTCGGGCACAGCATCTGAAAAGTAAAAGGGTTTTCATTCATAAAGCAGGATTCATTGCCAGCGAGATAAATGCATCACAGTTTCTCAGCAGGGTCTAGTTGTGTGTGTTTGTGTCTACATAAATGCACGCATGTGCAGCTTGACACGCTTGTATTTATATGCGCCTTCTCTTATCTCCTTAACCAAATATTTGTGAGTTTCCCTCTTTCATCCCAGCAGAGAGCGACGCCCAGGCAGTTAACGGTGGGACGGAAACTCTCTGGTGGCTGACGAATTTAGTGTCAGGGTGATAAAGATAAATATAGTGGCATAAAAAGTCATAGGTCTGAGATAAAATATTTTATTGATTATTTATTGTTCGTGGAAAAAATTCTTTTACAATCACGACTCATCGGCCACACTTGCCAAAAGATAAAAACTAAAAGTACTCGTGATATCCTGACAGAGTATACAATAATTATGTTTGTGTGCTTAAAGTGGAGCTTATATAGTTTATTTTAATTCACTACATATTGATCTGTGTAATAGTGATGTACAGTAGCTCACAAATTCATTATAGTAACAAAACACAATTTAAAATGGACTAAAGTGGAATCACCCAACCGAAGGGTATCTTGGTGAAACGGAATTTAATATTAAATCTTTACAATACCTGATAACATTCATTTGTATTTTACTTTAATTTTTGCCTGAAATATTTGTACTTCTTATCTTTTATGACCTGAGCTACAATTTGAAATGAACTTTGGTTATTCAGGACTTTGACTTTCAGATAAATATTTAATGAACGCCTGGGGGGGGGGCAGGTTGAGCGTTATTTACGTGGAAGAAACTGGTTATTAAATAAATGACATTGACATTCTGCAGAGGTGAGACGTAAAGACCGGAATAAAATTACTGCAAATGGATCACAAAGAAAACCAAAAGGAAATTACGTCACACACCCAAAGTTATTTTTCAATAAATCTATAAAAGCGGCCAATTAAATTTTATGGATTTACACGGAGCAAAACAAAACAGTAAAAGACAGAAACTGACTTTATAGTTGTTCACAGTTCATTAGCCTTTACTCACAAACAGTCCTCCTCCAATGAGCCCCCCCATGAGCCAGACTTGGAGGGAGATCTGATTGTTCTCCAGACTCTTCCCATCAGGGAAGAACAGCAGCAGGTTGGCGATCATGCAGATGAACGCCGTCGGCAGCAGGATCAGGCCCACCAGGCGGGCACACTTCCCCGTACAACACATGCTTTTATCTACTTAATGCTCTCCTTCTCTTTCTGCTCTCACTCCGAGATGCTTTCCCCCTCCTAAAGTGAGAGGGATGTCGTTGACATGTGGGAGAAACTGAAGAAGGAGGCGCATGAGGGCGACAAGCTCGCCTGTTTGAATGCCCTTTGATACCTGCTCATGACGATACCAGTTCTATTTCTGGCTGACTGCAAACACAAGAGAGGGCTTGGCCCACCCGAGATATCTATACTGTACTTATAAACTAATAAACCTGATATTGATTATGAAGAACAGGAAAACGATGAATAACAAAATCGCAGAGTGACTTAGGCTGACCTTTTTTTTCCCTTCTTTTTTTTAGCCAGTGTTCGTTGAGGCGGAGCTAGAAGTGGAGGAGATGAAGATGCTGAGGTTCTCCTTGGGAGTGACCAGGTTGGATTAGAAATGAGACAATAAGAGGGATAGTGAAGGTGAGACGAGGTCAGAGGACAGACTCTGATGATTTGGACATGTCCAGAGGAGAGACGGGGACTATATCGGTAGAAAGATGCTGAGAATGGAACTGCCAGGGAACAGGGCAAGAGGACGACCCAGGAGACGATACATGGACGTAGTGAGGGAGGACATGAGACATTTTGATAAAGTTCTTTGGAGAGGTTGGGGTATGGCCTAAGAAATAACCCTTTAGATTTTGGTGCTGATCATAAGATGGATATTTCTGTAATAAGCCTGTTTGCAATTTATGTAGAAGAAGCGAGTCAAAAGATAGAGAGAGATGTTTTCTCATGCCATAAAACCTGAATTTGTGGATTTAATTTTCTGGCTTGTCTTCTTGTCACAATGCATTGTCTTTCAGTAAGAAATTTATATTTTCAATGACATTTTGAAGACATTTATTTCATTGTAGTTTCACGTTCATTGCTGAACTGAGACTTGTTCTTCTCGCGAGATGCGATGTGACAAAAGTCGCATCGTATCTCACCACTAACTCTTGTCAAAATAGTCGATGACGTATCGTTCGGACAGCCAATTAGACAAGCCGAACGCATTTCTACCTGCAGACCCCGAACTCTGTGCGTGACAGGATCCACGGCTGCACCTGGAGAAGCGCGAACGTCTCCTGCAATGACAGGTAAGTCCTTCTCGCGTGTTGTTTCGGTATTCGTTTATTCTCAGCTAAATCCCGGTAACTTTCTCTTGTGCTCAGATAAAGTTAAAGAGCTCATTTCAGAGTGCCTCCGGGCCCGGGACATGGCATACTGTCCGTACAGCCGGTTCCCCGTCGGTGCCGCCATACTAACAGCAGATGGCGCTATAATCACAGGTAATCAATAAACATTGACTTCAGTATCTTTAAGAAAACATAAATGTATTGAAAATTATTTGTTACTTCTTTCGGTGCTATATATATATATATATATATATATAAAAAAAAGATTCCTAAGTTGTTGTTTTTTTGTATTTTTGTCCAAATTAAATGTTCCTGATCATCTAGCAAATTCTATTTAATGATAATTTGAGTGAATAAAAAGTGTAGTTTTTAATGCCGATTTATTTTATTTATGTAAATTAACAACATGAGCCTCCATGGCCCTGTGTGACGAACTAATTCCTCCCTTTTGATTGAATGGCATTTTAAAAGCTGCAGTTTGTGTTCACACTGTCTTTTTCCTAAAATAAAATACAAAAGAAATATAGGGGGGGAGATGAGGAGGTTACAACTAATGCATTTGAAAGTCATGAATGTAAAAAGACTTGATTAGTCCCACATAGTCCGGAGTGTAAGTATTGTTGTATTTTCAGGGTGTAATGTGGAGAACGCCTCCTACAGTCTCACGATGTGTGCTGAGCGGACGGCCGTCCAGCGGGCTGTGGTGGAGGGACACTGCCAGTTTACTGCCATTGCTGTGGCTTGGTAACAATTCACCTGCGGATATTAAAGCCACATCAAGACTTTCATGCATTCATACTCTCTACTTTCTATACAGCGACATGAAAGATCGCTTCATCGGACCATGTGGAGCGTGTCGTCAGGTTCTGATGGAGGTGACGCATCTCTTTTACAACCAGTATAGATAATGATTACCCTGTGATAAGAAAGTGCCGCACTAGAAACACTACCTGGCTCTTTAAGTTGTGTCTGTCTACTCTACTCTATGCTAGGCTCATTTTCTAATGCAGGGTGAAAATAAGTTGAACTGTATATGAAGCAGATGACATGTTTTCATTGTGCTACGTATTTCAATTTATTTTTTAATGTTGGGTTGAATCAGACACACAACTGACGGATTTTTTTGTAAACAGGGAAGACTAACTCTTCCATGTCAGACCTTTATCTTGTTTTTTTTTTTTTGTAAACAATGGGTGTGTGTGTGCAGCAAGCGCCACTGTATGGCAGACAGGTTAAACATTAATAATTTTAATTTGGCCAAGTAAACTGTTGGTGCTTGCACAAAATGTAGTCCACCACTATTGAGCACATTCTCTTGATAAACAGAAGAGGTTTATTATTATTTTTTTTTTAAATCACATCACTTAACATAGTATTGAAACTTCAAATTCAGAAATGTTGAGATGCATTTTTTTAAACTCCTTGAATATTATCTATTTTTAAATGAGGCTGAACAACTAAAAAAATAACATATTTAAGGTCTGCAGTAAATTGACATATTTTTCCAGAAGATTTTGGATATCTCACATGTCTTGCATTAAAAAAAAGAAAACGGACAAATTAACAGTATGAATACCAAATGGTAGATATGAATATTAAGAATATTTTTGAGTGGTATACAGTATGACACTGGCATGCATCACTCTCTCTCCAGTTTGGACCAAACTGGACCGTGTATCTAACCAAGCCAGACGGATCTTACAAAGAAACCAGCCTCAGTGAACTCCTGCCTCTGGCGTTCACCCCAGACGACCTCACAGAGAACTGACTATCACAGACATAACTTATTTTGTACTCTAGTACTCTGCCACATGCTGCATCTCTGTTCTTACAATTGTGCAAATGATGTAAACAATAAAAATAATTTCAACCAAAAAAGGTGCAACTATGTATTATTTATTATTAATAGTATGTCTAGTTTATCCAAGGTAACTTGCCTTAACTAAACTAAGCTAAATTGATGGGCAACAGCTGTATTGATTAACAGCTTAATCAATACAGTATCGACCATTTCATTGGTCCTGTTAATAATTTGATTTATAATTTCTACATGAGCTCGCAAACAGATTAGGGGATCCACTATATATAATAAAATAAAATATAGATTTCGGGGTTTGGATCGAGTGTCAATTTAAAAATGACGTCACCTACGTATTTGTCACGTGACGTTAGTGGGCGTCTTCGAAACCTGTTTCCGGAAACATGGAGGCTGTTGTGAGCGATGTTGTAGCGCCTGAAGACCTTTTAGTAAGTTTTTATATAATTAAAGCGCGGTTCCTTCGCTAAACATACATACTTATACATAGTATACACATTAAATACAGATATGTGTTTTTAAAATATATACACGCTTGCGAAATACAGTTATTCCGTTGAAAATAAGACGCGTCTGAGCTTCGTCACGTAGCTAGCAGAAATGCTACTATTGATGTTTATGATGCGACACGGTGGTTGTTTCGTCGTCATCGCCGATAAAAGACGAAAGGACTATTTTTATCTGAAAGTAGATATATATAACTCAAATTAAAGTTCATTGACGATACATGAAGGACGGTTTCTGTTTCATTTTGTAGAAATTTGAGAAGAAATACAACGAAGAATTGGCGAAGGGAGCCGTCTCCAAAGAAACGAAGTTTGAATATGCTTGGTGTCTGATCAGGAGTAAATATACGCTGGATATCAAGAAGGGAATTGTGCTCTTGGAAGGTGAGTTCCCAATTCTATGTAATTATCGATCTATCTTTCCTACTCGTGACAAGTTCTCTTGTGAAGGCTGGATAATGTTCTCAAAATTGACATATCAGTGTGTTAAATATGAATTTCACTTTCATTTGGGGGTGTGTCTTGACTGTATTGTAATTCGGATGATATTTTATTCAATTGACCAGCCCCACTTGAATAGTAATTGAACGGTTTGAATCTTTTTGTCGTGTAGAGCTTGTGCAGAAAGCATCCAAGGATGACTCTCGGGACTTCTTGTTCTACCTTTCAGTGGCCAACTACCGACTCAAAGTACGTGTCGTCCCTAAACTAATTCTAATACTGACACGGTGGAGCATCGCACATTCATTATATTTTATACAGCGCATGTCAGAAAGTCTTCCCTCTTGCCTGTTCTTTCTCCAGGAATATGAAAAAGCATTGAAGTACGTCCGAATTCTTCTGCGGAACGAGCCGGGGAACAAGCAGGCTCAGGATCTGGAGAAACTCATCGACAAGGCTTTGAAGAAAGGTTAAGCGCCAGTTTGAGTCACAGCTGAATGGCAGAGATGAACGACTTGTTATCAGTGGAATGAATATGGAATCCTGACTCTTTCCTGTCGTCTAGATGGTTTGGTCGGCATGGCGATCATTGGTGGAATCGGCATCGGCGTGGCCGGTTTAGCGGGACTCATCGGCTTGGCTGTGTCAAAGGGAGGTGCTAAATCCTAACTTGGATTTGGGGACCATGTGTCATCATTTTGTTGGACTGACACACTGACCACTTTGCCCCCCCCCCTACTTATGTAAAGATGTTAAATGTACTGCAGCACATTAAAGGGTTTGGATGATGCGAGTGAATAACCTGTTTTCATACATTAACATGAGTGAGATCGGCTATATTTCTGGCATCACTTAGCTGTTTATCCTTCATCAACACCACATCGTGGCACTTTCTTCACATTTCTGTTAATTAAATAGTCAAGCTGCAGCTTTTATGTTAATTCTAAGCGTGCACCTTATTTACATTCTGTAAGAATCCGGATAAAAGGGCGGGTTTGAATAAGTTGTTGAGAAGAGCGTTATTTGTGCTGCAGGAATTGGGATTGCCGAAAGCAGCAGTGTGTTGATGGGGGGGGGGGGGGAGAGTTTACTTTACTACAAATTTACTTTGTCCTGAATACAACTTTATTCGAGGACATTAAAGCCTTTGTTAATGTAAAATAGTAAATACCATTACTAACCTACACCTGTTCTATACGTAACGGCTTGTATTTTCATCTGGTTCAATAAAATGATTTTGAACGGAGCGTTTTCTGTGTCGAGTTGGACTCAGACAGTCTGAGATCTCTGAGAGAACAAGTCCAAAACTAAATAATTTTAATTGACAGAAAGCTCTTTTGTTTCATAAAATAGAATGATCCTTGGGGAAGATGGAAAATAATTTTCATGAACTGGTTCTCTGTCAGGTAGATGGCAGTCATTTTCTTAAAAACCACCTGTTGACGGAGCAAAGTCTCGCTCATTTATTATCGCTGTCATATATTGATACGATCGAATTTACAGATATGTAATTTAGCGGCTGCTGTTTGTCATGGTTGTAATATATATGTTTGAGGCATTTGCGTTAAAGCTGGATTGCATATATCTGAGCAGGAACATGTCTGACCTAGTTCCTTCGCATTTATCATCCTCACATTTTGACCCCCCACCGAGTGATTAAAGTGGCTGTTTTACAACAGGAAGGCTCATGGAGTCCATCAGTTATGTGCGGGGTTATTAGCCTTGTGAAATGTTACTCATTAACCTGCCCGGCAGGACCGAAACTCTCTAGACACAGGAATCAGTGAGAAAAAAATAATAATCTTCATCTGTGTAAAACAGGTGAATGAGTCAAAACACTTACATAAAAAAAAACACTTTAAAGTCAAACATTCAGTGCGGCTCAGATCAGCTTCAGTGAGTTTTGGTCCAACGTTCATTGAGGAACTGCTGGTTTACCTAGAAAAAAAAAAGAGAATGCCGAGAATATGTTGCGTTGCTCAACTCCCCGACTCGCACCTAATAGACAAGTCATCACAGAGACATTTAAAGTTACTGCTTAATCCAGGAGAACAAGCGTTTACTGTCACTGAGTGTCGCAGAAGGAAGCGAGGAGATGCACTGATTGTTCTTTTACTGTCATGTGCTTTCATTGAGTAATACTTCCTCCAGATTGAGAAAGGACTTGCAGAGAAGCTATAATTTTGTCCAGAAGGTTGTCCCAGAGCGAGCGAAGATGGGACACTGTGTCCCATCTTCACTATATTGGCAGGACACCCTGCAGGAAATGTCATCATGTTTTATCTACCATAAATCCACACAAGAGAGCTTTTTTATTTTTTTAATACCCATAAACCCATAGATGAGCTGTTTCAACAGCAACACGTTTCTTCAGTTTTGACTGACAAAAGCAAAAACCGTCAGTGTATTTTAACACAAATATTAAAATCATCTTTGCCAAAATTCCATCTTCTCACTCATTTGTAAAAATTTCAAAGCAATGGGAAATGTTAAAAAAAAAAAATCTGCTGTGGGTTGGAAATGTATTAGAATGGTTTTAATTACATTTTATTGAATTAAGTCGAGAACATTCTGTGTGTAACTATTTCTCCTTCAGCAATCGCCTGAGCACACTCTGTCCCTGATGCGCATACTTCTTAAGATCTAGTACCATAGCTGTAAAATAATAAAAACATTATCTGCATTAAGAACCCAGAGTTTATGACCCAGGCGTGAACGGATGACTCAGGACCAAGCAAGGATCGCTTCTGTCTCTTTATGCACCAAATTCACTTCACTTTTATTTTCCAGCTGTTGTATTCATGTCCAGTTTTTATTTTATTTTGTATTTTTCTGTTCTTCGCTCTCCTCTACATTGTTTCCTCTCATCCCACCTCCCTTTTAATGAATTCATCTTACAAAAAATATTTAAAAATTATGAGCTTCTTGTTCAGGGGTCACCTCTAAAATAAGTCCACAAAACTTTGTTTTCAAAGACAGAAGGACTTTTGCAAAAAGGTTGTTTGCAAAACACACACACTGGATTTGGAGGATAATTAATGAAGACACCCACAAACACAGAAACTAAGCTGCAAGGACGGTTTATCTTTTGATTCAAGGCGTGGCCCTCAAATGACATGTTGCCACCTTTACACACTGCCGAACGTGAATCTTCTGGCCTTCAGGTTTTCAAACCAAAACACAACAAAACATAATTATTAACATAAACAAATGTGCACAATTTGTGTTTTTTTAAAAATAAAATTGTAAACAAAAATACATCCAAAACTTCTCAGAAATCCCATCAAATGCAATCATTTATTTGCGATCGAATTCATTTCGCACCCGTGATTGAATATGTTTAATAAACATACACAGATATGAGAGTCATTAAGAGGCAGGTGACCATTGGACCCTGCGTGAGCTGATAAACACCTGTTCAGTTTCAGGGGTGTAAAATACAAATGAAAAAAAAAAAAAAAAGTGTGTGAGGTGAAAGGGGAGGAGAGAAAGTAAGTCATATAAATCATTATACATATCTGTCGGGGCCAGACACATCTCAGAGCGATGATCCAGATGCCACACGCTCAAACACGCACTGGCTTTTCATCACGCAAATCGGATGTTCTGAAAGGTATCGTTTTTATTTAAGAAGCCGACATCTGGATATAACTTCGCCTGACTGCTGGGCCTTGGAGAGGGTCATGGATCCAATCGTGGAAGTCGTGGCTTTGGTGTTGGGGTTCATCAGTTGGGTGATGGTAGGGGTGTGCTTGCCCAACCGCTACTGGAGGACGTCCACCGTGGACGGGACGGTCATCACCACCTCCACCATCTATGAAAACCTGTGGATGTCGTGCGCCACGGATTCAACCGGGGTGCACAACTGCAGGGAGTTCCCGTCGCTGCTCGCTCTGAGTGGTATGTTGCAAAAAAATAATAATAATTCTGTTACCAAATGAATTAAGTTTTTTGATCCGTCATGCGTCCATCAGATATTATATATTGAACTGTCAAAATCAAAATGTGTTTAAATATGGCAAACTGGACAAAAGAGTTTAGTTTTCTTTGTTTATTTTCATAATGTTTTTTCAGGATACATTCAAGCATCTCGCGCCTTGATGATCACTTCCATAGCGCTGGGCACCTTTGGACTGGTTTTAGCCTTGATCGGGTTACAGTGCTCAAAGGCTGGAGGAGAAAACGACATTCTCAAAGGGAGAATTGCTGGCACTGCCGGGGTTCTGTTTATACTTCAAGGTAACACAGATGATTGTTAAAATATAATATGATAAAACATTTTGTTTTACATAAATGAAAATTCAATAAAAATATACATTTCCTCCTGGTTTCTTGGAAGACTCTGGCAGCTTTCCTGCCTTCTCAATGATTAAAGAATATTTGGGTTTTCTTTTTTCTGCCAAAAGGTGTGTGCACACTGATCGCAGTGTCCTGGTACGCCTTCAACATCACTCAGGAATTCTTTGACCCTTTCTATCCTGGGATACGGTGAGATACCAGGCGTAGAGGATGGGATGACAAAAAAGGCCTGAGATGAGGGTGGCTAGATGAACTCTGTTGTATGCTGCAGGTATGAAATAGGAGAAGGGCTTTACATCGGTTGGTGCTCCTCTGTGCTCGCCATCGCCGGAGGAGCGTGTCTCACCTGCTCCTGCAAAATCGGCACAGGGGATAAATAGTGAGTACGATGATAAATATTTCTATCTGAAAAAGATTAATTCATATTAATTAAATTTTGCCATTGTTTTACAAGCATTTCCATTTTTCCCTGGTTGGTAAAATTAAATTTTAAAACAGCTAAATAAAAATATATGCGATTTTTTTCCAATTCTGCTTTGCCATACATGATACATACACATTACTTTACTTTCGCTGCATAATCTCTTCCGACCTCTTGTGGACAAACTAATTACTACACAAACATTTTTTTTAATCTGAATTTGCTGATAAGCACAAAACTATGAACCCCCTTGTTTGTCAATTTGTGATATATTTTAATGGTGTAATTTGTCATTATGTCAGACCAATGAAGTTTTAACAAGCTGCACCACCAAAGGAATGTTAGGTAAAGATGATCTCATATTTTGTTTCAACATCTTGTTTTGCAGCCCTTTGCCTTATCAACCCAGAGGAACTGTATATTCAGGGGCTGCACCAACCAGAAGCGTAGCTGCTAGCACTTATGGACGGAACGCTTACGTTTGACCAGGATAAAACAGGAAAAAAAATAAAAAAATCTCTTACGATTAGCGGAGGTACATTCTTACCTCATGTGAGATTTTTTACAGGTGGGGGCTGGTTGCCCTAGTTATGTGGAAACAGTTGTTGTTGTATATAATAACATTTTACATAAGGATTTTATAAAAATTATAACTTTTAATGTTGTGCAAAGCAAATAAATGTATGACTGTGCCAACACATGAACATAGTATGAATGCAATGATTGTATTTATACTTCACAAATGATGTTAGGATTAATACATTGACACAGACACTGTTATCATTTGATTTCTGCGTAAATACAATTATACATGCAAGATTAATTTTGTCCTCCTTTGTACAGTTTTATAGATAGACCTATGAAAGAGGGTTAAATCCTCATTTTGACGTATTTTCTGTTTTGTTTATACCTTTGCAACCAATAAAATGTGTTGTGTTTGGTCATTTGAATTTGACTTTTATTGTCACACTTCTTCCATCTCAAATCATGTCTTTACATTTTTCTTGGACTGTTCATTATCCATATAGATATAACTCGCTTCCTGAAATGACACCTGCTTTTGGCGAAAAAAAGGGGTCAGGGTTAAAATAGCTCCGCCAATCAGAGCAGTCCACGTTTCGAGACGAACGCGGAAGTGTTGTTTGTTGACCAATCACGGAAACACGGAAATATAATACAGAAAGAGAAAGGCAGACATCGCCTCCGGCAGGTTTCTTTGACACGTAAAGGGAGTCGGCTGTTTACTTTACCGTCGCTATGTTCGGTGACGGTGTTTTAGCACCGAATAGCAACAATTTACTCCCGTCGGTGCGGAAGAGCCCATTTTAATCGTCAGAATTTTTATCGGGAACCTTTTTTTAGATGCCCAATTTCTCCACGGGCTACTATTAAAGCGGGACCATGAATAATATACAGTCGTAGCTATTTTTTGTGTGCTTTGCCAGCTGTAAAACAATAATTTAGTGTATACGAAAAAGCGCGAACAAAAAACGACCTCAATGAATAGAAACTTTTTATCCCACTCGACGTGTTAGCGGAGCCGTTAAGTTGGTAAAGTGTGGCTAATTTCAGTGATGGATTCTTGTCGGCCGACGGGACTCGGCGGGCTCCTGTGTTCCCTGTCGCTGTTGTGTGTCATCTTGGACATCCAGCTTGACGGTAAGTCAAAGTTAAATAAGTTTTTAGAATAATTCTAAAAACCCTAGGCTAGATGTACATAGTTTATATAATTGTGTCGGCTTTCCTAACCTGCTCTAGAACGCTGCTTTGCTGAGGTCCCCACCGCCCTTAGCCTTCCTGTAAAATGACAAGATGCTAATTCAGACAGGTAGCTAGTTTAGGCTGAACATAGCAGGCGCATAAGGTCGTTATAAGTTGTAGTAACAGCTCAGGACATTTGGTGGGCTTCCTTTGTTTTGCTTTTGTCAAAAGGACCTTCACTATCTCAGTTAAGTAAAAAAAAAAATGAAATGAAAAACGTATTAGCGTTGGAGGAGGTATGGAATTTAAATGACTTCTAAAGACACCTTTTAATCCTTCTGATTCACGACTGTAGTGTTTAAATTCATTTAAATAATAAAAAAAAAAACCCCGACAGACAGACTGTGTTATAAATTGCTTGACCTGACTGCGTAGCTGATGTATTTCTAGTGAGGCTCAATTGCCGTTTTACGTTACAGGAGTCTTGGGGGCAACTCGTGTCGAGATCGAGCACCACTTGGAGATGGGCCGCAAACTTTTGGCTGCCGGTCAGCTCGCCGAAGCCTTGTCCCACTACCACTCGGCCGTGGGTAAGGTTACACGCAGATATGCAGACACCCAGATGCCGACACACGTTTATGTTCTCAGTCCTAGCTGACATTTCCATGCCTGACCCCAACAACCGTCTGCCTTCTACCACGTTAGCAGTTAAATACTCTTAAATACTTGCCACAGATTCACAACTTTCCAAAACAGATGAGGAGTTTCTCGTCTTTTTATTCCAGAGGGAGACTCTAAGAATTACCTGACCTTCTATAAGCGAGCGGCAGTGTTCCTGGCAATGGGAAAGTCCAAATCTGCCCTGCCAGATCTGACCAAAGCCATCCAGCTTAAGCCTGATTTCCTTGCTGTAAGACCACCTGGACAAAAAACAAAATTAACGGACGAGTCCATGCTTTTGTCCCTTGAGTCTCTCCCTTACCTGTTTGCGTTCCTGCACTTTCAGGCCAGGATGCAGAGAGGGAACATCCTGTTAAAGCAGGGGAACACACAGGACGCCAGGGAGGATTTTGAAGCCGTGGTAAGTTGGTCCCAAAACGCTGCTGCTGTCCTTTCAGCGATCGGACCGGAACACCCAGAATGATGTTTGATCATTTTTTCCTCTATTAGCTGCATCGCTCTCCGGACAACGAGGACGCTCAGGACCAGCTGATGAGGACCAACGAGTTGGAGGAGCTGCAGGAGGAGGCCCATAATGCCTATCACCACGGGGACTATAGTGCTGCCGTCAACGTTTTAGAGAGAGTCATTGAGGTGTGTGTCAGCTCTGGAATGGAGTAGGGTGTTGGCAGCTAAGGTTTGCATTTAAAGCCCTTCCCATTACATCTTCTCCGATGTTGTATTGTGTTCCACGCTTTATGGTTGGACTGTTTACCATTTATATTTCAAACATCGCTCCATAAAATCTGCAGAAAAGACAAAGCCTGACTGCCTTTTGCGATGAATTAGCTTGCTCGTCTTTTCACCCTCTAAAAATGTTCCACCTTTTTTTTCCCCAGATCTCTCCCTGGGATCCAGAGTCCCGGGAACTCCGTGCAGAATCGTACATCCGAATGGGGGATCCGCAGAAGGCCATCCAGGACCTGACGCCGGCCACAAGATTGCGTAACGACAACCGCGCCGCCTTCCTGAAGCTCAGCATGCTGCACTACAGCCTCGGCGAACACCACGATTCTCTCAAGTAAGGCTTCCTCCGGCCAGACTGAATTGGCAGAGTCTTCCAAATGGAGCGGATTTTCTGCTTTGCCGCCGTGTCCAGCTGTGGCTCATCTGTCCGTTTATTTTTGCGCAGTCACATCCGAGAGTGTCTGAAGCTGGATCAAGACGACAAAGAGTGTTTCAGCCATTACAAGCAGGTGAAAAAGCTCAGCAAGCAGCTGGACTCGGCGGAGGAACTCGTTAAAATGGAGCGGTAGGCACTACTTTGTGAATCCTGCATGTTTTTGTTTCTTAAAACCATCATCTTCTAAAAAAAAAAAAAAAAAGACATGCTTTAAAATGGTCTCCTTTTGAAACTGAAAAAAACAACCATTTACAATTTGTAAGATAAAATGCAGCCTCGAATCAATGTCATTACTTTATTACAATCCCTTTTTTTTTTCTTTTACTGAATTTTCTCCTCGCCAACAACTAGGCATGAGGAAGCTATTGATAAGTACGAGTCGGTGATGAAGACGGAGCCGAATGCCCCGTACTACACCAACCTGGCCAAAGAGAGGATCTGCCACTGCCTTGTCAAGGTGAGCGCGAGAGGAGGATGCCGGTCCGTTGCTGCGTTGGAATCATTGCTGATGATCAGGAAATCTTTTATTTTATTTTTTTTAAGTTGTGTGTCTGACGCTTTGTTTCTCTGCAGATAAATTTTGCTCCTGAGGCGATCGACGTGTGTTCGGAGGCCCACCAGAGAGACCCCCGGAACGCCAACGTCCTCCGAGACCGAGCAGAGGCTTACATCTTGAACCAGGAATATGAGAAAGGTGAGAGAACGAAGCCTTTCCGACAGACGACGCAGATTTTGGTCATTTGGAATTCCTTTTATTTAATTTTATTCTCATTCGTTTTAAGTCTAAGATACAAAAAAAATACAGGAAATCATCAGGCATGACAGATTCACATTATCGATGGTCGACGTCATCTTTATTACAATCTTGTAAGATTTATTTACTTGCAGGATTTTTATCAAGTGTAGTTTATTTGAGATTTCATGGTGTTTAGAAAGAAAAAGTTCGACTTCATTAATGTCCAGATGCGATCAGAGCCGCAGAGTTTTGTTCATATCTTATATGTTTGCTTTAGCTGTGGAGGACTACCAAGAGGCAAGAGAGTTCGAGGACAACCAGGAAATAAGACAAGGCTTGGAACGAGCGCAGAAACTGCTCAAAGTCTCCCGTAAGAGGGATTATTACAAGATCCTTGGTGTCGGCAGGTAAATGCTTTGGTTAAAGAATAGTTGGCACAAAAACGAAAATCTTCCATCCAATCCATCCAGCTAACTCTCTTTGTTCCCCCTCAGGAGCGCAAACAAGCAGGAAATCATCAAGGCATACAGGAAGCTAGCACAGCAGTGGCACCCCGACAACTTCCAGTCCGAGAACGAGAAGAAAGACGCGGAGAAGAAGTTCATTGACATAGCTTCAGCTAAAGAGGTCCTCACCGACCCAGGTTAGTGGGCACCCGCTCAGAGTCACAAGGGCGGGGGCACTTTGATGAACCTGAGAGAAGACGGTCTCAGTGAAAACACTTTGCTGAACGGCGCACTAATTCTCCTTCTGCCCTTTCATAGCGAATCTTAAAGGCTCCTTTCCCCTTTTGTGGAAATGTACTTTCTAGCCAAGACTTGGAAAAGATTGAAGTCGCGCTCATGTATATGAGCGAAATGTCAATTTCATTACCAAGTTACCCCAGATCGGTTTGTTCGACTGTCTGACGTATGCGTTATGCTGATTCGGATTGGAGTTTTAGCATCTTTAATCTGTCCCTCCTTTGTCTCCGTCTCGTCAGAAATGAGGCAGAAGTTTGACGCAGGCGAGGATCCTCTGGATCCAGAAAACCAACAGGGCGGAGGAGGAAGAGAACAAGCCTGGCCTTTCCACTTTGATCCCTTTCAGTCCGGCGGCAGCTTCCACTTCAAGTTCCACCATAACTAGAGAGGGACTCGATAAAGTCAGTGTAGCGCCGGGACATTCTGCTGATCCATGGACAAGTCTTCCTCAGAACTTGTACTTTACCTCGGATACAGTTTTGTTGGTTACTTTGTTGATTTTCTTGTGTGCAAAATGACCACAAAAAATACAGAAGTCGGATGAACTTGTTGTGGTCGGAGGAAACGAAGTCTCAAGCACACTTTTTAATCTTTTGGACGCAGTCAGGCGGGACTTTCAGGGTGTCTGCTCTTATTGCTTTTTTCTTTGTGCCATTTTTGAACCTTATATCAAGAACCCATGGAATTTTTTTTCTTCTTCTCCCACACAGTTGCTCCCGCTTCGATGAAAATTGCTCAGTATTCTTTCAAAATTAATTCCACGTTTACTGATCTCAGTCTGGATTTTTTTGACCAAGTCAAAACTTCTCTGACCGAGAGAGCCAAGCTCTTCCTGCATGACGACGGGAGTTTTTGTTAAGCATTATTAAAGGAAACTCAAATGGTTTTCGGAAAATCCTACAGCTTTCAAATCAGTGCTGCTGCGATTTCGTTTCAAATTACGTTTAGATTTTCTGCAGCTGTCTTCATTGGAATCTTTTGTGAATCCAAATATTTGTGCAGGAATATTGTTTCTTCAAAAAATGCATCCAGCTATATTAACTTGGTTAAAACTCACAATACTAACATGGTCATGGGAAGAAAGAATATCTGTGGAAGTTGATGACAGAAGCTAGAATCTCTTCTTGGTCACTCATTTCAAATGAAGCGTTTGGAAAGTCGCTCCTGTAGCGCGTCTTTGGTCGATATCTGTGGGCCTCGTTTAGAAAGAGTTTACAGAATGTATATAATTTATCAATGGCATATTTGTGATGAGGCCCAGTTTCAAAACGAAACCATTAAATGCTAGCGTTGTAAATAAGACTTCACATGTGAGTTTAACTGTAAGTTAAGATATTATTTTAAATATTTGACTTTTCCCAACTCAAACTTAAGTTATTTTGTCAGGAATGGCCGAAGGATTGTCGCGTCTTTGGATCTCTCCACTGCTTGATTGTGGGGACCAAATGTTTCAAGCTCTATTTAAATCGATTGAGTGGGACAGTTTTGTTTCTGGATTTTTTGCTGCCAAATCGAATGAGCTGATATGCTCAAATTAAAATCTTAAAAGGTTTGTCTTGATTTTTGATGCACAACAGGCAACAACACAACCCCCCCCCCCTGCAGCTACAGACCTATTAGTGGAGGCTAAATAAGAACTAATGTTCACTCTCACTGATATTTAACCCAGACTTCTAAAATGTAAGATCCTAATAACACTGGTTTAATGTTTGATACTAAAATAATTAAATCAGAACCAGCGGTATCTTGTTTTTTTTATTCCAAGAATATTTTCTGTCAAAACCTCGGCTGTAAAATCAGTTCGACGCTCAGTAACATGTAGAACTTTGTATTCAACTCATACAAATGAGCCACAATAGAAGCTGAAATCTGAGTCAATGTTAATGACACGAAGTCTCATACAGCAACATTTTTAAAAGCTCATGAAACCTTTTCACATGTGTTGTGCAGCCGTCGCTGCCAATTGGACTTTGAGCCATGAGAAAATGGCTAAATCCATAATGTTGACACCAGAGTTCACCATTTCATCTGTAGAGATGAAACAATTTCCACTCTCCATCTGAGCTCAGTCTAAGGCCATCCAGCTGACCCCATTGAGCCTCTTTTGAGTCCTCCATGTTGCCCAAACATCAATGATTCGCTCCAAATCCTTCCGAGTCTTCCAAACTGTCTGCCTCGACTTCGATGGATACTATGTGGTGTCCGGGAATCATGGCCAGGCCCAGGACTCTGGGTTCACCCTGGGAGAACATGTCTAAAGACACAGAATACATGTTAGTAGGGCAAGGCTTGTTCCGATCCTCCTCTGCCATCTCGAGTCTTCGCTCACCTGTGGACTTGAGGAACTCCTGAGCTGACCCGAGGATGACGTTGCAGTCTCGGTCCGTGCAGAGGAAGAGCCCGACTAGGGTCCGGCCATCAGTCATGCAGATCCTCATGTTTTTGTTCAGGAGCCCGTCTAGTTTCAGCCCGGCATGGGATGAGGAGGAGGAGGAGACTTCTGAAGGCTCCTGGGTTTTGACACAGAGATAAGAAAGCTTGCAACAACTTCATCTGGTAAATCTCTGACCTGGGGCACAGCGGTAGCATGTAGATATATATATAACTTAGCGTGTAGCTTTACCTTGCAATAGATATAGTTAGTACGAATACTGTGCCTACTAATTAGCAAACATATGTTTCGTGCTTGGCGTTTGTGCACGTTTGAGAGGTCGCTTGTTGCTAATCAGTAATTAAATACTGATGGTGTTGCGATACTAAAAACTAGCAATTGTAATCTGGACCAGGATAGTACGTATAAATAGCAATCTATCGCAGTACTTATGATCATAGCCGCATTCAGGAAACGGTACTTTGACTTTGCGGATATAAACCTAGTCCAATGGACGTCATCTCGTAAAGACATAATGTTTCATAGTTTGCACTGGTTACTGATCAATTCCATTAGCGAGCTAATTCATTAGCAAGTGTAAATTTACAACTAAACGATTGAAAAATGAAAATGCGAATACAAACATGAGTTGAAGGACCATTTTCTTCAATCATTGTTACCATTACTCCCTCCTCTCGTCCTACGTTTGCGTACGGAGCAATTTTACTGACGGACAAGCTAAACCGGAAGGTGAAATCTTCTTTTTCCTGTCGCTGTAATCTGATTTTTTTAAAAAAAGAAAAGAAAATCTGTGATGTTGAATAGTAGCAGAATTGTACTGCATTGTGTTAAGTTTTTAGTGTTGCCGACAAATTTAAATTAGATTAAACAAACAAAAAAGACGTTTCGCCCAACGTGGGGCTCGAACCCACGACCCTGAGATTAAGAGTCTCATGCTCTACCGACTGAGCTAGCCGGGCACTACGCATAGACCATCCCATGATTAGTTTGTAAAATGTGCCTATAAATCAATTATCAGTGGAGAAATGTATTTAGAAAAAGATACCAGTGGGTTTATATTAAATATCTACGTCCCTGGGTGGGCTCGAACCACCAACCTTTCGGTTAACAGCCGAACGCGCTAACCGATTGCGCCACAGAGACTGGTAAAACCGCATAGCATGAATGAATATGTGAGTGTGTATGGCGCCCTTTCACTAAAACAGAGCGCATTTTATGAGATTAGTACTTCTAATATTTCAAACAGCTTTTACATCTCAACAAACTAGAGATGAGCGGTTTCGGCTGTTTCGAATCTCCGCTGAAGCGTTTATTACATTCACGTATTTAAAAAATCCCATTTTAACACAGGGAGGGAGGGACTCGCGACCGAACCACGTGACCAAAATGCGGAAATTGTGCACACAGGAGAAAGCGCAGCTGAGGGCGGGCGTTCGGTGTCCGTCAGTGTGTGTTGAGCTGCGTGTGCTTCGGAACCTTTCGGACACTTTCGCGGTGGTAAAGATTATTTTAATCTGCGCAGGTGTGTGTACGAGTTTCACCCGCAGGTAAGCTTTGACGAGCATAGTAAACAATTTACGTTTTATATTTTTGCGTTAACGCGTCAACTACGTTTGGGAAATTACTAACAACCCAGCAAACAGATACATTTACACTAATATTCACGTACTACCTGAAAATATAATTATTTGAAGTGACGTTAATAATGTTTGTCTACGTATTGTATTACCTATACGTGAAAAAGAAAAAGAAAACAGCTGTTTATAATATGTGTACTGCAGATATTAGCGTTTACAGTTATTTTAAATATATGATTATAACTTATTAATGTTATTTTATGTTATTTATTGTTTTATTTAATTTATACGTCTCTCTTTACTAATTTTGAAAGTCATTCTTTATTACAAAACCGATTAAAAGTGAGGGGGAAAAAAATCTGGAGAGTTTTAAAGTGATTCTTGGTGTTTTTGCGGATGTCAATGCTTCCTGTTGGAAAATGAGGGAGGGTATAACAGTCTTATGGAACTCCACCTTCTAAAAGGAATCACAATTAGCTCAGCTCCGCAAGAATCTTTAGTGGCAATTGTTCATTAATGATTTATAAATGAAGAGTCTAAGTGGCTCCAACTGCTGCAAGTCACTAGTAAAACTGTTTTCACTTTTTTTTTCCAACAAAGCCTCAGCAGTGACGCGCTTTACAAACACGCTTGTGTCTCTTCTATTCTTCTATTCATGCCGAACGCCTCCCAGAGATGCGCTGCATATTTTCCAATCTGCGTGAAGCCTACAGACGGCTAATCCTCTTAGCCTCTTTTGTTGTTTTCCTTTAACCGCCGACGCTCCTGGTTCGACTTGGGCTGCACAGATGTGCAGGGGGTGGGGGGTCATGATTTAGAAAGAAAAAACGCCCCCGGCAGGCTCACTGGGACGAGCCGTTTTATTCCAGTGCTCTTCAGTCGATCGAATCATTGTCCATTGTTTTTCTTTATGAAGTTAAATGCTGCTTCTCTGTTTTCCCAGGGTTTTTGCGGGGGTTGTTCTGAGGTCAGGGCGGAGGAGATGTCTAGGCTGTGACGGCGTGTGTCCAAGTGTGTCTCTGCTGGACAAATTCCTGGGACATGGCTGCCGCAAAGAAGGGTGAGAAGAGCCTTTTTTCATAATTACTTTAAAGCCCCTTAATGCCAGATAAATCCGGTCATGAGGCCTCGAAGGCAGGAATGTGTAAATGAACTCATTGTGAAGAGAGGACGTCTTGGCACAGATTTGTAAATGACCTGTCATATTGTTATTTTTTTATTATTATCCTGAATGTGGAGCATGCGAACTCTCTGGAGACCTTTCTGTTCTGAAAGCTAACACAGAGGGGACTTCCTCGTTAAAGTAAAGATGATAATTCTGCAATAATTCTACCAATGGCTGATGTTTCCTGCCTCACGATATTAAAAACCACAGTGAAGGCAATGGAGACGAGTCGTGGGAGGGCCCAAAGTGGGTCAGACAATAATACATAACAGAGTAAACACTATCTAGCTGTTTGTCTGGCAGCATTTTCTTCCCACACCACATGATTGATCCCCCCCCCTCCGGCCCCCCAAGAGCACAATAACATCGATGATTTATTTGTGAAGTTTGAACAGAGTTCATTTCGGGTATAATTTCCACCACAGGGGGCAGTCTGACGGGAATAAGACCTAAACTGTGCTTTAAATCGCTTCGCATCTTATAAATCTTTTACCTTTTTGATTTCCTGCACCTGCTTTTGCATGTAGCGCTTTCGATATTAAACGTTGGCTTTTCTTACAGCGGCACCCATCCCTCATTTCCTCCCTCCGTCTCGGCAGCGATCCTCCTCGTACGGAACGCGACGCGACTGCTGAACTCATTATTGTGGCCCAGATTGCTGATTTCTAATCTCTATTATGAGCCCGCATAAAGGTTTAATGGAACAAGGAAGCTTCTGTGTAAAGCGAGGGCCATAAGTCTGCATGAATTCAGCCAATGGAGCCGTTTGAGAGCGATAAATGGTTCTTTGATGTACAATAGTATGCGGAGGCTTTGTATCCTTTCATATCCAGTTGAAGGTGGGTTCGAGCTCTGACCTTCGGTGGCTCTTCTCGCTCTCTCAGGTTGCGCCAAGACGGGAGGAGTGCGCTTCTCAGACGAACCCTCCGCCGCCGGGGCGCCGTCGCACGTCCACTTTGACGAAAAGCTGCACGACTCGGTTGTCATGGTCACGCCAGAGGACGATGGCAACTTCATGGTCAAGGTGCGTTTAACCTTTTAGTTTCATTTTGATTTCCAGGTTTACACGTTTGTTATGGAACCCTTTTGTTCTTAAACAATCAAAGGCAGGCCATCAGTTGTGAATGTCTCTGCTTTTAAATTCCGTTCTCGTGATTCCATGGCGACCCCCCCGGTTCAATCTTTAACCATCGTCAGAGCTAACAATTAACTGTCTTTCTGCTTTGAATCGTTTCAAACTGTCCTTTCACACAAAGCAAAGTGAACATCAAAGAGGATAATTACGGTACAATTTCACCACGACTCACTGCCGCTGACAGAGAAATGAGAGCGGAGATAATTCCGCTTTAATAAAGCCTCGCTTCTTCCTTCGGGAGGGCCCCCCCCCCCCCCCAGGCCTCATTCTGCTGCGTTCTATCCTTTCAGCACCGTCTTTCTTCTGCAACGCCCCGGCTCCGAGCTAGGGGCTTTCTCTTAAGGCTACGGGTGTTAGCATGCAAATATGCTAACTGTCGATTGTAGTTAAATAGTTAGGCCTCGTCGTGGGGGGGGGTCGTCGATAACGCCTGCATGGATCTGTTTGGAGTCTTCTCTCTTGCAGTAGTTGGTACATAAAGGGTGAGCTGTTGCAGTAAACGTATATATTTTTAGTCTAAAGGCAGCGTGGAGCTCGATAATGCTTTGAACTACTTCGACTACCATCGAAGCATTTCACAGCTTCCTGTTTTTAGAGAGAGAGCTACAGCTCTCTGACGCTCACGGAAGCATTATTGCTCCTCTCCGTGCGTCGTCCCTTCCTGCCTCGACGCCGTTTTCAGAGTCGTAGGGCTGAAAGCTGACGTTCGCAGCTCTGGCCGGAGGCGCCTGCAGGCTTTATCCGTCCTCGCCCGCGCCCTCCCGACGGTCTCCTGTTCCGTCTCGCTGTCTCCCCTGTGACTCTATCACTCTACTCTCTCTTTTCTTACATATTGTGCTGCCTCGGAGCCCAATATTTCCTCTGCCGCTTGTCTTCTGACACTCTAAATATCTTTCCCTGCGCTTGCAGGTGGGCTTCCTGAAGGCGCAGCACCGATATGAAATAGTGTTCACCTTGCCCGAGGTCCCGGCTTTGGGGAAGGATGCGTGCCCGGCCCCCGTGCCCAGTCCGCACCTTCGGATCACTGACATAGCAGCAGCACCAGAGGGTAAGAAATCAGAAAGGGAAACACGACGATCTGCAGATGTGCATCCTGTACTCTGATTACTTTTACATCTAAACTTGTCTTGACGCTGATAAAGCAAACAAGAATCCTGCACAAGAATAAGGAACTGGGGAAAGTCCAGATCCGGGAGCATTTTCATGACTTCCTTTTTAGAATTGTGACATTGGATGTTTCTCAACCCCCCCCCCCCCCCCCCCTCACTCCCAAATTACGCAATAACTCCCTATTGGATCATGCCCCGCCCCATTGGACATGACAGCTAAATGAGCTACCCCAGACATTAGCCACACACTGTTTAGCGTGTTTGACCCAGATACTGCTGAACCCGTCTACCCGGTCGTTTCCTGGTCCTCGACCAGCATTTGGGATTTTTTGTTTGTCTTTCTACGAGCCCCCTTTCTCTGATAAACACACACTTGGACTTTGAACTTTCATCCCTCCAATACTCTGCCCACTCCAGAGAAAAATCAATAAAGATATTATTATTATTACGATGGGCTTCATGTTGATTTTGATACTATTCTTCCTTCTATTTGGTTGTTCTGTCTATTTTCATTGATGCATTAAAAACGTGTCCTTTTAAGCAGAGCGAGAGGAGGAAGTCCCGCCTCTCCTGATTGTTTCTCCCTCCGTGTTTCCCCAGGAGGTTTGAAGGTGACATGCGAGTACATGGCTCAGCAGGAGGGAGTGCTGTGTGAGGAGGCGCTCCTGCTGAGCGAAACCAACGAGGACGTCTGTGTTCGGGTCAGAGTTCACGCCAGAGTCATGGGTGAGGTTACCCCCGGGCCGTGCGGTTCATGTTACAGCAGGCTGTCGCCTCTAGCTGAACGGCATTCACGGTCATGTTTTAATGCCCGTTTTCTGTTTGTATGATAAATTCTGACTCGAAGTGTTTTTTAAATTCATGAGAGAAAAAAGGAAAACAGGCTGAATGTTACAGAAATGTTTTCCTTCTTTCTGAGATTCAGAAGTTGTTTCATCATCAAACGCAAAACGCTTCACCTTGAAGAGATGAAAGTTTAAATTTGTACGACTTTCGCTTGCATGATGCCGCCACCTGGTGGTCATGACAGGTCATAGAGAGACCGTAAACGTTTTTGCTGTTAAAAAAATCTTTTTTAATAAAGATGAGTAAAGATGAGTGCAGCTTTTCCATATATGCGCACTTATTTTTCAGATATAGCTGCCCTTGTAGAGTTTATCGTGTTATTTCGTGAAATGCCTGTGATTTATTGAAATTTTCTTCCACTTAAATCGGTGTCAGTGAGAATAATTTGCGTCAGCAGATGGAGAATTGGGTTAAGGGGGGACGCGCGCGTTTCCATTTGTGCCCGGATAAATATAGACCAAGTCGTGTGTGTTGGAGCAATTCTTTTTACCCGCAGCGTGGCCTGAACATCTGTCCAGATCGACGCGTGTAACTGCAGGCCTGGATGATGATCCGATCAGATTAAGATGCACATCTGCTCATGCTATCGCGTTTAGCTGCACCGCTGCGATTACATGCGGCCTTTCAGCCTGGGGTTGCTTATTGACGATGTATTACTCTGATTGAGAAATTGTTACTGAAAATGTATTGACAAGGAGGAGTGGGGGCCATTACAGGATTTCAGCAGAGTTGTGTTGTTGGGGTTGAAGCTGTCAATGAAACCAGATGTCGTCTAGAATGGTTGGGAGTAAAGGAAAACACAAAAATAAAAGTTCGTTGCATTGGCCGGGAATCGAACCCGGGCCTCCCGCGTGGCAGGCGAGAATTCTACCACTGAACCACCAATGCTTCGATGGAGTGTGTGCTTCGTTTAGCCGTTACTGAAGGTTTTTCTGTCCTTGCCCCCCCCCCCCGCCCCTCATAGATCGTCACCACGGCACGCCCATGCTGCTGGAGGGAGTCCGCTGCGTGGGTGTGGAGCTGGAGTACGACTCGGAGCAGAGCGACTGGCAAGGATTTGATTGAAGATGAATAAAAAAAAAGAAAAAACCCCGCAACAGCCATTTTCACAAGTCACTTAAAGCGCTTAGATGCATTTCAACTGTATGGATTCGTGACGTAGGCAGCATCTGGAGGTTTATCTTCCGCTCGTCTTTGTCGACTTGTACATTCCTCGTTGAGCCTCTAGGGGCCAGCAGTGATCTGTGAATTAGTGACGCCTCAGCGCCTTTTCCTAATCAGCAAACTTTAAAAACTGCATCCCGAGGGAATCCACTATGAGGAATCGAATAACGTGCTCCCGATGAATTTAGAAATGTCAAATTAATCTATAATAATTATTACACACCTGCGCAGATCAAAGGAAAGAAGTTGAGGCGATTATCAACGCCAAACCTGTAATACTCACATCCAACCACAGGAGGGCGCGCTAGTCCACTGCATTTGACGCTCCTGAAATCTAAGGATGACGAAAAAAGGTTTTATGAACTTTGGAAATAGCGTTTCTTTTCCTTCAACCTGACTTCAGTTTCATTTCATTTCTCAGAATGAGAATATTTAAAGAGTGTATTTCTTCTGCCTCTACGCATGCGCTCTGTTCAGGTCTGTTCTTCTGTGATGATCTCCCTCTTGTGTCAAATAGTGCATCGACAAACAAATGTTTTATCCTCGACTGAGAAACGTACAGCGAAAACTATAGTGTCACAGAATTAAAAAATAACAAGATCACAGCCAATATGGAATCAAACAGACACAAAACTACAGTTTCTGATACTAATTTAATGATTTAAGACATTATTCATTCTGAAATGCCAAGTTTCTGTTTCCAGTCTTGGAAATGTGACAATTTTCCCATATTTGTCTAATTTCTATCTTTTCAGATTTAATATTTATTTATTTATTTTTTACTTTTGATCAAAACACGACATTTGAAGATCTCATTTTAAACGCATGCTTGCAAAGATAATTGTCAATATTTTCTAATCTTCTAATCCTGAAAACAATGAGAATGATCAATAATGGAAATAAATAATCTTACATGAAAATTGCTTTTCACTATAAGAGGCCGTACTGTAACCGGACCAGACCCGTTCGGGAAGGTTTCCTTTCTTTTATTTTTAATTCACGAACCCTTCAGAACGTACGAGTGACGCAAGTGCCTTCCCGTTACACCCCACCTGCAGTCAACTTGAGCCCAGTGTAGTTTTCTATCCGCATCCTACTGGACCTGGAATGAAACAGACGGGCCACATGCAGGTCACTGATCTATAAGAATCCTGTGCAACAGCTGCTGCTTGTCGTCATTCCAGTGTCCAGTGTTGACTTTTTTTCTGCTTTATAACCTGATTGAATAAATCAGCCTTAAAGGAAATTACTTCCTATAGTTGACAACACACTGCTGGTGTTCTTAGTGCAGATTAAATAGGTTCATTTAGTGTTTGCTTGTGTAAAATATATTTCTTCAAGAATGTGGCAGCTTGTTTGTTGATCTCTGCTCCCTGTGTGTGTGTGTGTGTGATTTGTATTTTTGAATGTGAAAAATAAATGTCTGCATATTTGAGTTTTGTTGTTTATTGTGGGTATGATGTGAATGTTATTGTAATTTAGATTTGTTTTAGTGAATTATTGGTTTGTTTCATCGAAATTGTGTTTTAATTTGACCTCAAGTACATTAAACTGCACTGTGTTGAACCATAATGCTGCATTCAGGGACTGAAATCGACCCAGAGCTGTGAGAATAAACCCGCTTTTAATCATCAACAGGTGGTTTGAAGACGAAAACAATTCATCTCCTGCTTTTCAGTTCATACCTGATGAAAGAACTGATCAATAAATTATGTAATGTTCATGAGGGAATTTCTGGAAAAAAAACCGAATTTTTTTTAAATGTATTTTTCTTAACTACTTTCTTAAATATTTCCCCTGTTATAATCAATTCACAAAATGCGTTTAGAGACTAATTTGCATTAAAAAACGTTTTACTAATCAACAAGCAAATAAAAACTTTGGCAAAAGTCGAATTTAGTTACAAAGTAAAATGCAAAAACAAAAAAGGAAAGGGCTGCAGCGTTTTAAAAAATTCCGCAAAATACAATTCTGACCGGGTTTGTCACAATAAGTAAAACTAAACTTACACAGGAGCATGAATTATATTTTACATTTAAAGTTGATGACACAAACAACACGATCACACCGATATTGATCCTCCGCGGGACACTTCAGGGACCTGCAGGTGGAATCGGACACCAAAAACACTGCCGCAAGAAACACGGAATTATTAAAGACAACATTTTGATTAGTTTTTTATACAAGATTCTAACTTTTTATGTCCTTAAACACGTTTTTTAAGAGTCTGATGTGTAAGAAGTATTTGTAGCTTTGTAATTTCACTGCTAATATTACGCACAGCTTTTTATTTCTCCGCGTGCTTTTATATACTGAGAAAAACAATCGATTTAAACGATTTAGCGAAAGAAAATGTTTCACTTCAAATTAGACAAAAAAAAAACAGTCTTTCATGATATTTATGCAGCATTGATCACGGGATTGAACGGTGTGTACGGCATTTCAAAAATTGTCCCGAATTTTTCCAACGGAAATTAAACCAATGTCATTTTGAGGTTTTTTCCGCCGGTTAGAAAACATTTTGTTTTTACCTTAAATGTACAAATTATTTAAGATTTCAATAATTAATCCGATAGATTATCTTTCTTTTTGGTGAATCCATTCCTTTTAAAGTTCCACGTATAACTTTTGCTTTGTTGACATCTCTAATTTCCTATTAACTGCATATTCAGATGCAAGAACGAGTTCAGTAACTGCAAGACATTCCTAACAAGTAATAATTATTGTTTTCTAAATAAAATAAAATAATGAATTAATTAAATATATTTAAAAATCAGACTCTGAAACCAAATCTTAAATCGCTGCATGAACTCACTTTCAAACGGCCAAACGTTTGTCATTCCGGCACAGATTTGTGTGGCTCTTGTGCGCGGGACGTGTGCATTCTGAGTGGCCCCGGTGCCCTCCTTTTGAACTCTGGGATTACAGTAATCTCTGTTGATTGATCTGATTGATCAGATTCATCTCCACGAGGTCGAAATCCAGCCGCACGTAGACGAGGCAGTCAGTGCGTGGGGTAAATGCGTGGGGCATTAGGGGGGGGGGACGTTGGTGTTTCTATCTATCTATCTATCTGATTATTAAATCGGCATGTCTTTGGTTCAGAAAATATTCAGTGTGATAAAAATCTACTTTTTCGCAAGGTTTTAGTTGCATCAGTCAAGGACGACACCACCCGTGTGCGTGTGTGCGTGCGTGTGCGCGCGCAGCAGCAGCAGCAATCAGTCCCCTCTTGTCTTGCTGCAGAGTGCAGTGTCTGATTGACAGCTTCTATTCACTCCCGGTGAGATCAGACCATCTGAAAAGAGAAACGAGCAGTCATTACGGCCGCAGATAAGAAACATAAAGGAAAAACACACACAAGGAAAACTATAATTATATAAACCCGCTTAGAATCTTTTTTTTTTTTTTTTTAGATGTTTCAGCTGTAAAGAGGAAACTCCACCCGGTGGACTGGAATTATCTTACAATCACAACAAATACAGGCTGCAACGCCAACATGGATCCAGCAGGAGAAAACGAGACATGAGCGTATGTGTGCGTGTGCGTGTGTGTGTGTGTGTGTGTGTGTGTGTGTGTGTGCAGTAAATATCTGTGGAGGCGGTGATTCACCTGCAGTGGAAAACAAATGCTGTTTATTTATTTCATTTTCTCTTTTCATTCTGGAAAATACATAAATACAAAGTATTTATGTATTTACAATATAATACATTACACACATAAGAACACACGCACACACACACACACACACACGCATGCATTGTGTGGCGGCTTCATGTGAGCTTTAAAGGGGGTTTAGAGCTGTTATAGCAAAATGTCCCAATATATAAAGCTTTTTAAGCCCCCCTTCCCCACAATCATTTTGGGGGGGGGGTCCCAAACCTTTGACAGGTTCACGCCCCTGTTCCTTTGAACCTTTACCAAACCGGCCGCGCGCCTTTGCGTCCGCAGCACGGCCGGTTCGCGCTTCGCGTTCCCGTTTCCAGACTAACGGAACATCGTGCCCAACCATCGTCTCACGCCTCCGTGTTCAGAACGTGACCTTATCCGCAGAGCCAATCGGCGACGACGTTGCGTGGACAGGATATGACGTAGGCGTGCTCTTGCCCGGCGCGAGTGCCACCGTGCCACCACAAACACAATCCGCTGCACCGCTCCTCTGTTATCGTCCAGGCGCAGCGTCGGATATCCCGGCGCGGACGTGCGTGGCGTTTTGCGCTCTAAGGCGAATTACGCAAAGAGACAAAAATAGAGCTCCAGACTTTACTTTGAGAGCAAATGTGACCGATTCACATTTCCTGCACTGTTCGCTCTCCTGCAGGGTTTCAACACAGACATCTTTTCTCGTGGGGGTTCAAAAGCAGAAGACCCCCCCCCCCCCATTTATGTGGAACCCCCCCCCGCCAACAAGACGCAGTCGATCCGTCCGGGTTGAAGTAACAAGCTGCTGCTTTTGGACTCTCTCAGGAGAAACCTTCCTCCCTGCAGCGCACGGTGAAGTCTGACCGCTCCTCCGTCCGTGGGTCTGTTTGTTCGTAGCACCGCCCCACTCCTTCACAGATCTGGTTGCCCCCCCCCCCTCGTACCTTACAGGCTTGCACAATGCATTCCTCCTCTAGTTAGAGCAGGAACCCTGCGCACTTGACTCCGCGGTCCGGTGCGTCATGCCGCCGCGACACCTGAAGCGCAGCCCGGTCCGCATTCAGGACCGCATGTTTGACTCGTAACTGGACCTACTTTTTTTTTTTTTTTGAGGAAGAGGGGGGGGGGGGCATGCTCTCTCCGTCTCTGGGAAAAAAGACTTGCAAAGAGGAGAAGAAAGTAAGAAGAGGGTGAGCAGCAGCGACAGAAGGAGGAAGAGATCATCTAATTCTATAGAGAGAGTGACTTGTAGATGTTCGATCAGGCCACGACCATGGGCGATGGGAACCACCGATGTGGACCCAACCCGCTGTGCCCGGACCGGATGGAGACCAAGTGCCGCGGCGAGCTCGGGAGCCGGTCCCCGATTCAGAGCTCCACCGATACCCCGGGGACTTCAGCGTCCACGCCGACGTCCTCCAGCGAAGACGGGCACGACAAACTTTTAGGGGTGGACCCCGACTACTGTCGGAGGATACTAGTGAGGGGTAAGTGCGTGGGACGGAAACACAAACGGCTTAAACTGGTGCGTAAATCTGCTCCGCAAGACTGGAAAATGTCTCGTTTGCATTATCAATATTATTTATTTATTTTTATAGTCACGATGTTCAAAATCAGTGAATGGTCTACAACCAATGTCCAAATTATACACTGCTAACTGAAAGACAATTAAATATCGAGAAGCCGAATATAAGGTGGCGTCAAACTATTACAGTCAAAATATCAACTGACATATAATGTTATAGATATAAAAGGCTTTAATTTATTGGTTTACACCGCATCATCTCTGGGGGGGGGGCTGCTGTGACACAATAGGCCACTTTCTACCGGACACCGGACCACACCCGAAAGAATGACATTAAAATTAGAATTACAGTAACACAAATAAAATAAAATAAAAAACAGCACAGAAAATAGTTTTGACCTAATGTTAGGAATACAATTAAAATGTCTAATTATTAGAATTATTAGGCTATACGTCGTTATTTTAGACTTGGGGGGGGGGGGGTAGTGAGAAAACAAAGGAAAATGCGCCAGGAAAATTAGTCAGAATGATCAGGTGAAATTCATCGCGGCAGGCTGTGTCACTTTTATAAAAGAAACACACACCGAAATGTTGTCTCTGTGTGAGTGTGTGTGTGTGTGTGTGTGTGTGTGTAGGTGCGTGTGCCTTTGTGTGCCAACGTAATGTTGATGAACGTCAGAATAATATTGGATTCTACATTATGGGGCGTCCACGCCCCTCCCGCATGGAGGCCCTGCAGGCTGTAGACACGTCACCCTCCCCAAAAAATATCCCAGGAAATGGAGACAAACACAAGTCACAGTTCAAATAGATGTTTTTTTTTCTTTCTGTTCTTATTCTGTATTTTAAGCCTACGTGTGAATTGGTTGCAGTGGAGCTCAACAAAGTTGTCTGAATTTGGAATTTGGAACGTTTATTTATTTATTTCCACGTTATAGTTTATTTGCACCTGTGATATTTGAAAACAGGTGGCTTGATTGCAAATTCTTTTTATTGCGTGATCAATTCTGAACATCGGAGGAGGCACAGAAAATATAATAATCAGGTACAGAGAATTAAAGATATACAATAAATATGCATCTGAAACGACCTGGTCTGTCTTAGAGCTCCTTCATTAGTTCTAACTGTTATATTATTTTTGCGTGTTTATTTACTGACGAAGTGCAGTTCGGTTGCTCTTGTTTTCCGCGGAGAGGTCATGGAGAGGTCAGCAGGTCTGCGTATTGCTCGCTCGACGCTATTTTTTATTTTATTTTACCCCCTTCTGCATGGAGACAGTTTCCCTGCGTGGAAACGGACGCCAATATTTGTCTTTATAAGGAGGTTTTCTGCTTTCCTCGGTGCGGAATCTTGTCTGCATGGCGACTCGTGAAGCAAAGCTATATTTATTATGTGTGCGTAAAGATGGAAACCTCTGCAAGCATATAGAAATACTATAAGAATAACTTCCCACTGCCTATGAATGAAGTAACATGCTTAATAACGATTAGGGCGCGGATTTTTAATTCACTATTTAATTTCCGTTCCATTGGGATTTTCATCCAAATGTATTTTTTTTTACCTCTTTCATGCAGGAGATGTGCCATTGCAGGTCCAGCGTGCTTTCATGACTAAACTAAATAAACATGTAGCTGTACACCTATTTTAATATCATATTTACCGTAAAGTTACTGTTTTTGGTTGTATTCATATAAAGAAAGACCGCAGATGGGTGTTTCAATCGGTTTTGTTTCATATTTAATTCAAGATGCTTCATATTTTATTTGCGTGCATATTTTATGACTTCAAAGTCCCGTCTGGCCCGCGCTTTGTTTGAATTGGGAAAGTGTTTAACAACTATTTATTGTGCCAAAAACTCTGTCACCCCCCCCCCCCCCAAAAAAAATAATCAGAATTACAACATATATTAAGTACAAAATGGGTTTTCTGTATAGAAAGGTGCAGTGCCTGACTAATTGTTTTTATTTGTTGCAGTTTTTAAATAGGCCTTTTTTTTTTTTTACCCCCTCACGAAATTAGCTCATTTTTTCCCAGTTTATTGGAAAAAAATATCGAATCAATTTGATTAATGGTATATGACATCAACAGCAGATAGAAATACACGTTTGAACACATTTTCTAAAAAGCTAAGCGTGAATTAAACATGAACAGTCAAGCCGGTCTTTCACGTCAGACGAACACAAATGAGGGCATAACGCGCAAAAACCTCAATTAAAGACGTCTAGATGCAAATTTTCCAGTTGAACAATGCTGACTTTTAGAAAATAAAGCAACCAAAATATGATTTAGTTTGTATGTGTGCAGCCACGCCTGAGATTTTACGCGCAAGGTGAAAATGGATGAGGCGAGTTTTATTATGAGCCAGATAATTTAATCACAGTAAAGCCTCATAAGTGCCTTCCTGTGTTATTTTCATCACGTATAATTGTGTATTTAGTCGCCACGAAGCCCTTTTTTCTCTCCAACGTGTCACAAACACGCTCTCGCGTTAAACACATTGGCTTAACTGAAAGCTGAAGAGACTCCATTAGCCCATAGCTTATCCCCATTACGCGTTTGGCACCACGTATATGCGTATTTCCCCTCCATCCATCCATCGAAAAGCATTTTTATCACAAAACTCCAGTAGAAAATTGACTGAATAAATGTATCAGTCTATAACAGCATTCTCAGCGTAGGGTTGTGTAAGACTTTATTATTTTTTTCCTTCCGCGCAGACGCCAAAGGCACCATTCGAGAGATTGTGCTGCCGAAGGGCCTCGACCTGGACCGGCCCAAGCGCACCCGGACCTCCTTCACGGCCGAGCAGCTGTACCGGCTGGAGCTCGAGTTCCAGCGGTGCCAGTACGTGGTGGGCCGCGAGCGAACCGAGCTAGCCAGACAGCTGAATCTATCAGAAACACAGGTAAGAGGACGCGTTAGCGTCGGCGGGGAGATGCTAAATGCTAATAAGGATATACATATTTAGCATAGCAACCGGTAAACTGGCAGCCCCCCCGAATTTAAGCCAGCGCTTTAGCATGTTTCAAGGCTATAAACAACAGGCTGTTTTGTATTTGTTTTGTATTTTGTTTTTTTCTGGACCTGGAAACAAATGTTCGTTTAGCATAACAAAGTTCCAGGTCATTTCGGTTTAAATAACGTTTAAAAATGTATCAAATTATTGACAGTTGTTGTTTGGAGCCTTTAATTGACTTCCTGACCAATCAGAGGGGAGGAGTAAAAGAACGCCCCCCCCCGTTCGTTTATTTAATGTATTAATAAATACATATGTAATTTATTTATTTGTCTCCTTGGTAGAATGAAAAAAACACACACTTTAACTTCCTCTTTGCTTCCAGCGCGCCACCGGCAGTCATAATATTTAGTCGTCTGTGTGTTTGTGTAAAGTAAAAAAAAAGTAACCGTCGTTCCGATGATGGGGCCTGTCCGGGCTCGAACATTTCATGTCACTCATTCACCGACCCCGCGCTCCATTCAAATGTTTCTGAGCCCATCCCCTTTGTTTTTATTTTGTGCGTCACCGTTTCCACATGACGCACGCAGGCAGAGGACGTGTCCTGTCTTATTCCGTTTATTCCGCAGGGCCTTATAATGGACTGAACGGCAGACTGCTCATATACCAGAGCAAATTTGTTTTTAACTCACAGCGGGAGTATATTTATAGGCATGATTCAGATCTTGTCCCTCAGATCTAAATAAACAAGACCTTTTAGGGATCCACATTTTAAACATGATGCGCATTATCCTGCAAATCCCTGCATATTTACAATTTAGGAATTCAGTTGTGATGTTCTTATTTTATTTTGAGTATTTTCCTCAGCTGCGCTCACCGCACATTTTGTCCGGTAAATAACAAGGACATTTGCAATCTGACAAAGTTTATCATAAAAACAGGGATGATTTTTTTTGTGTGTGTGGAAAAACATACACACCAAACTGTGTAAATAAATGAACTAGGTTTAATAAATTAGTTCTATCTTATTATTTGTTATTTCACAGTTGTGAACTTTCTGTGAAACCTGAATATACCCGAGTCCCAGATCTGTTCCTTTGGTCATAACTGTCCAACTTTCTTTCTGCAAATCCTACTATAGCGCTTCTGCGGAGGTAAAATCGAAAATTTAAAATACATAAAAATCAACCAAATCTGTTTTGAGGCAAAAAAAACAAAAAAAAAAAAACAAGGGCAAAGAACAATATTTATAAATGCAAGAATTTGCTCCCAAAGGAACCGAGTCCTCTTGGTGCAGTGTGAAAGCACCCTTGAGTACAAACTAAGTTTTAAGGCTTAGAAACAATTCCAGTGTCAAAAACAAAACAAAAACTTGTTGCATACATTTTATGCAGCATCAATGTGGCGCACGAAACACACCTACACACACGCACACGCACACGCACACAAATGGTTGGATGTGTGTGTATTTTTGGATTTGGGAACACTGAGCAGCCCCTCAGTCCCTCATTAGTGCTGACACTAAGGGTGTTAATGGGAGGCCCTCTGCTTCCTGCTGCTGCTGAGGAGACGCAGGGCCGCGGCAGGTGATTGGCTGAACGAGGGCGCCCGGAAACGGTCCGACCTTCAAGCGAGAAGAAAACGTCAATAATAAATATCCTCCGCATTAATGGCGTGAAATATTCAGCCCAGTGAAATGGAATGTCTCATTGCAGCGTGCGCTATTCAAGCAGCTTTTAGGCGCGATCGAAAAAGGCTTTTAGTTGGCTTATTTTTCTTTGTGGCGTTTTTATGGCTTTAATCAAATTCCCAATTCAAGGCCAATCAGAAAATAAAGATGGAAGCTCTCCAAGCTGAAGGCCCATTTTAAGAGGCGTGTTTGCTTCATGCGGTTTCCACACAGATGTTTTTTGATTACCGTTCAATGCTTTCAGAAACTAGTTTGATTTCCACATTAAAGGCCGCTGGGTTTAAAAGACCCTCCACTAGCCCTTTATTGTTTATTTATTTTTTATTATTATTATTTCATTCAACCTTTTGAAGCTATTCAGAAGGCACTGCATGCACTATCTATCTATCTATCTATCTATCTATCTATCTATGATTTTCGTTTACATAAAACGAAAAAATCAATTTGACGTCCAATTTTTGTTAGTTTCATGTAATTGACAAAAAATAATAATAATGGAATCCCTATAATTATTATTATTTTTTACTTTAGGGATTTGGTTATTGACCCATGGTGTAACTAACTAATCGGTCAGGTATACTCAAACTGGTCGCGAAATGATTTCCAGTTCAGAAATGATGCATCGAAGGAAAGAGAAAGTCTTTGGAGCAGAAGGAGAAACTTTTTTTTCTTTGCAAACTGTCTGATCTCTGTCCGATATCAAAGGCGCGACGCATTTCCATCAAATATTTACCTCGCGGTAACATCAGCACCGTCAAACGAATCGAACTTTTCGACCGAGTAATCGAGTATACGAGTCGAGAGCTCCGTTCATCCCAGCAGGTGGCTCCCAGCTCCAGCGCAACACAGCAGGAGGGGCGCGCAAAGCCCAGTGTATACAGTATAGACAGAGGACACTATGGATGGACCTTCACCTCAACTTTTATTTTGAAGGTATTAGATTATCATTGCTTCCAGGTTTTATTATTGTTGGGGAAACTCTAAACCCGCGGGGGGAAGCTATAACAACTTAATTGTATCTATATTTGTATATAAAAACTTGCTTTGGGTTTTGCATATCAAGCTCAAGAACACTTTGGAGGCTGATTTATTCAGATTTACCTCAATTCTACAAATCGACCAAACTTTCTTGAAAGTGTCCCGTTGGCTCTGGCTCGTCTGGCAGTGTGTGAGATTTCTCTTCAACATGCTGTGTGGCCCACTTTAAGCTCTTCCACAATCCTGAGTAGAGCGCAGCTGACATATATTTTGCCATTCTATTGTTGTGTGCAGCACTTCCATGGAGAAGCGATGGATTTAATGGTCTCTTGGCTGCGTTAAACTGGTTTAATCCTACGGGCAAATTGGTGCATGGCGAGAGCGCACGTTTAATCTTCAATGTGTTCCGGACTAAATAATGCACAGATGTGGGTAAATGTTTGCTTTTGTTAAACGGTAGATAGATACCCACTTCCTGTTGGGAGACAACACCTTCTCTCAGTTCTCTCTATCTGTGAGGATAAGTTGTGTTAATGTGTCGTTGTGTCGGACCGCGTCTGGACGCCTGTCTTGGAGTGTGTAGAGAGGACCGGACTATGACGTTTACCGTTCCAGATGCAGCCGGAGAGGCCTCTGCACAGAGCCGGGATTGTCCCAATAGTGGGAATAGAGAAAGAAATAGGAAGGGATGCAGACCAAACATTTGCTGCCTTTGTGCTTTGTGTGTGTTGTGAGGAAACTCTTTTTCCGACTTTAATCTTAGTCATCCTTCTAAAAGGAACCTCTGTCCAACTTGCCAATGTTTGGGAAGAAACCTGCAAGTCTCTGACGTGCTAATCAGATAACCGGAACATACCGGTAATAGGAATTAAGTTATCTATTTATCACCAGGAAAATGTTCAAATGTTAAATTGATTAACCCAACAAAATTCTGCTATAATTTTAATTGTGAACACTTTCAGCTGGTTAATATCAGGTCTGCATTACAGATAAGTAAAATTAATTTAAATAAACAGAGACTGGGTACCAACTGTAAATACTCTGAGGGAGCTGGATGGCTGATTTATTCTGAAAATCCCCCCCCCCCCAAAAGTTTTATGCAACATTCATTGGTTTCACATTTACATTCCAGCAGCAGAGCGGATAAGCTAAACATGGTGGGTTGGATGACAGGAGGGTGGGGTGAGGGGTAGAAAAAGAAGTGGGCCTCGTAACGGTCCCAGGTGCTTTTGCTTTAATTGGACAGAGTCTCGTGTCAGAGCTCAGCGGATGCGTTGAACAGACACGTATGGATTCCCCGGTCGATCTGCAGAACCAGGTCCTGATCTGGCTTAACCTTTCCACTCCAAGCCCGGTTTGTCTGGCGCTCCGTTTGCAGCTGCCTGGATTCACAGCCAAGGCCTCTGATTGGCTGACCTCTGCCCGACTGCCTTGTGTATTCATGCATATACCGGCTTGATCACCTCTCCCTGCGTACATCTACCCCCCCCCCCCCCATCCTTTCATTTATCCTCCGCCTTGTGCCTCGTTGTCCTCCTCCTTTTTCTCTCCAGTCTTCTTCACCTTTACTTCACGTCTTCCTCCCTGAACCTTGATGCATTTCCAGACAAAGCCACAGGAAGTGAGCTTCAAACCAACACATACCATACTTAAAAACGTACATAAATCAGAACGGAAAGAAAGCGCTTTAACCCATCCTGTGACCTCTTTAATAGAACCGTTTTCTTATAGGTTTTTGTCGCTGCCTTTCTTCCATCAGTCTTGGTTTAGCCCCCCACCACCTCATATTGCTCATAAGTGTCAGGGAATTTCCATGGAACGCCGGGGGCGGGGGCGGGGCTCGGGCGGGGTGTAGAGGGCGAGGCCAGGGGCAAATGCAGGTCGTACTCGATCCAGATTTCCCTTTGTAATCTCTGCCCCGTCTCTGAACCCGGGATCCCATTAAAAGGATTTACATCCAATAGTGTAGATGTACCAAAGGCAGCTTTGCTTTCTTCTTTTCTCATCATCCCCCCACCCCCCCCCCCCACCCCCAACAAAATCCCTGTAAAACACTAGAGGTCTACGGTGTGAACCGACTGAGCCACGCCCACAGCATGGGGACGGAGGGCAGGGATTGGTTGGTTGGGGGATTTCCTCTGCAGTTAAATCTTTTTATAGGCTGTAGTATTTGGCAGAGGGTCATCGAGGACACTTTGCTAGATAACTATATATAGACTGCGAGGGAGGAGATGCAGCGACAGATCATTTCTGCTGCTCATCCCCCCCATGTGTCATCCCTTCCCCCCCCCCCCCCTCCCTCTGTGGGTCTCTGGGTCTGGTCCGGTAAGACTTTGCCGGTGTAAGTATTCCTCCCTGAGCTGAGGGATCCTCTCCGATCCCATTATTTGCGTCGTGGTCACTAGCCGAAAAACTATGATCTCACTTGCCCCAGTTGCCCCGTTGAGCCCGACTTTTACGGGCTCCTTTTGCAACACGCAGCCGGCGCCGGAGTGTAAAGGCCTTTTTTCGTGGTTGCTTTTTGTGCTATAAGAGCATGTTGATCTGTGATTTCACGGGATGGAGAGGTTTTCAGTCGATCTCGTTCCTGTGAATTCGACAATACGAACCTTTCTCCCTGGTTCTGTTGCAGGTCAAGGTGTGGTTTCAAAATCGCCGCACCAAACAGAAGAAGGACACCACCAAGGATTCCGACAAACGCTCCTCCTCCACCAACGAGTCGTTGGCCACCTGCAACATCCTGCGCCTCCTCGAGCAGGGGCGCCTCCTATCGGGGCCCGCCCCGCCGCCGAATGCCCTCCTGGGGCATCCGACACACAATGGCTCCCTGCTGAGCAGCTCGGGTGGAGGCTCCTCCACCTCGCCCAGCATCGGCGGCGGCACCCCTCCTTGCTCCCTGCCAGGTGGAACTTTCGGACTGTCGCTGCCCCCGCCATCACCGCGGCTGGGCGTCCCGCCGCCGCACTCCCTCTGCTTCTCCATGCCGCTGCTAGGGGGCGCACACCACGAACTGACATCCGCCTACGGATGCGGTTCCTCAGCTTTTGAGCCGTACATGCGGCTGGACAGGAAGGAGTCCGATCTAGGAGGAAAGAAGACGGTTTCTTAAGGGACGTGTCCCTCGCTGAGGACCGGGACTCGTCTTCGTCAGAGCGTTTTCCTTGAGCGCCACGGCAGAGAAAACCTGGACACCAGGTCGCCGTTCCGCTCCACGTCATGGCGTACTGACACAAAACGGCGATAAGGATGCCATGAGACAGGGACCCGCCCACATAAAAAAAACAACAACAACTTGTGACTTTTTGCTAAATTGTCGTGTGTGTGTGTGTGTGTGTGTGTGTGTGTGTGTCTGTTGTGTGAACCCTGACAGATGTTTTTAGCGCCACTCTCTTCGCAGTGGTTTGACGTGACTTTTTTTTGTCGAGTGAGTTTGTGTGTGTGTTTTTCTCTCTTCATTTCATGTTCAGGAAAAAAAAAAGAAAAATACTTGACACGGACAGTTCAGGCTGGATCGGCATCTGAATGAAACGAGAGATTTCAAACGGCAGTTTGTACACATTTTGGTAAAAAAAAAGAAAAAAAGAATAGCAGCCTCTTAATATCAGTCTGTTTGGTGTCCAGCAGTAGTTTTTGTACAATTCTTTATTTGGTTGTGTTTGTGTATGAAATATCTGGATCCAATAGTTTGACATCTAAAGATCACGAGAAAAAAAAAGACAAGCCCTCCAAAGCAATGACGGATCAATAATTATTGGCGCCCTTGATGGTGTCTGCTTTAATCAAGGTCAGAAAGATACGACCTTCATTTTTTTTTTTCAATCTTAAGATCGTTGAGAGTCAATGGGAAGAGTTTTGAAACACAAGAGTTAGAAAGAGAATCCAAATGTAAAAAATAAATAAAAAATTTGCCATTTAAAGAAAAATTAACAACTTAAGAATTTATTTAACCTTTTGATAAAAAAGTTATTAAATACAAAGAGCATTGATCTGGTTCCGGCTTCTAAAACGTGACACTTTGCTGTTTAATCTGAGAAGGCTTCACCAGATTGTGAACGGTGCTTTACACTGAGGGATTCGTTGCAGCCCTTTGGGATTTATCATGCAGTAATCTGATGTCTTACACTGACGGTTTTGATTTTGATGCATCGACTTCGTATCCATCCTTTGCAGGAAATCTTCAGCGTATTTTACCACAGGAATCTTTGCATATACCTGCAGCCTCACACTTGCTAATGCTTTTATTATGGTAGTTTCATTTTTCCTTGAAATTGGTATCTGTGTTTGCTTCCTGTTTGTTTTGACGCTGACTCTCTCCCGGTAGCGCGACCGCACCCCCCGGCCCGTCTTTAAACAAGAATCACTTCCTTTGCTTGCTCCTTCAATGGAAGCACTTTATGTAGGTTTTTGGGAAAACCTCCCAGCTTTCACAATTTGAGTAAGAATCGGTTCATTCTTAGAATTCTTTTTTTTTTTTTTTTTTTTTTTTTAAGTGATTTCTGTTGGCTACATTTTGAATCGCTTGATTTGAACCTAAATGGACCCAAAGACCCGACAACCACTGTGAGACTTTTCCCACAGTGGCTGTGAATCGTTAAAACATGCGGGATACTGAAAGAGGAAAGAATAAGGATCATCTGCCATTTGGGGGAAAAAACCAAACTCACCTTGAGGAAATCTTGAACAGATTGCTCTTCACTTTAACAAGTCAGATGCGTTTAAGTCCCTTTTCTCTAATTACTTCCTCTGGTTTGTGCTGCTGTTCGTTCCCTCCTCCCATCTGCATCAATGCATCAATTCATATTCAGGCCTTGTCACATTGTGAACTTCAATACTCTTTCGCAAACCCCTTTCTCTTTGCATTTGCTGAAGGTGACCTGACATCTCTAATATATATATTAAATATAAAAAAAAGACCCACCTAAGACATCAATTGAAACAAACCTGCTCTGCCAGGCTGCATCTGAAACAGCCGAGCTGCAGATCTGGTCCTCGCGGAGTCCGCACCGAGAGGTTCTGACCTATTAGACTCCCCATCTGTCGGCTCGCTGGGCCTTTTTGCACTTGCGTGGCTGCAGCTGCTAGCAGGTGATATGTTGTTGTTGTGTTCAGACCCCTGCAGTGGTGCAAACACTCCTGTCATCCACTCACGAGTCTTCGCGGCGGCGCACCAGCGCTATTGTCGAACACTATTCTTTTCTATAAGCACCATCCATAATTCACACGGCACGGCATCAAATATTGAGCAGAGCGATGGAGCTGAGAGGTCAGGAGGTTTGCTTCTCATCTGAGGCCGCTTCATAAACCCCCCCCCCCCAAAAAAACACTTTGCAGCTGAAATTTGGAATTTTTGTTTCAAAACCGCTGCAAATTCCTCTCGCCCTGTCATATTTCCCGTGACATGAGAAAAATATACTTTTGTGGTTAAATACTCAGATATGGGACTTTGCTTCTCCTCCAGGTGCCTCGTTCAAACAAGACTTTACCTTCTCATTTCCGGTTGCACACTTTTCTGCTTTCTTTAGCATCTTTCTTCAGGTAAATTTGTTTCACCGTCAAGCTGAGGGGCGGAAGCGTTGCTTTTGTTGTACAATCTGTGACATCTTGCACTTGTCTTTTTGTTACCGCCACATCGGGAGAATCAGCAGCCTCCTCGTGGCTGACGCTGCGACGTAAAACCATTTCTCCGATGGGTGAAGTTCTTTTGAGATTTTCCTTTTATTTTAGACAATGAACTGTTTCTGCTTTGATTTTTCTTCTTCATGCACGGAAAGGTCCTGCAAAAGGCCACAATTTCTTTTTTGTAAGCAGTAAATACTTAATGTCACGCTAACGAGACCAGCTACTACTTATGATGAACAAACTCTATGTACATATACATAAATTTATATACGAATATATATGAAGGGGTCTTTGCACAAGTTTTTCTCCACATCTGCTCCATGTGATTTTTAACAGGAAAAAAAACAGCTGGATGATTTAGAAAAAAGTCTTTATATATGCTTTACTATTCTTTGTCTCATTAACATTTTGCACTTATTTAAAGACGCTTACTTCTTTTTTCTGGGGGCTTACAGAGCTGCTTTCACGCTCGGCCAAAATATTGTACAATATGTACATGTATTTTTTATTCATATGCATATAAATATATGTCTATGTAATTTGCCTCCTGTGCACTGCTTTCTTCATTCACACGAATCCGGGATGCAACTGTGGACAGTTTTCGACTTGATCAAGAAAAAAAAAAGTAGTTTGAGCTTTTGGAAGTGGTGTAAAGATGTCTGTGATATGAATCAGAAGAGCGATTTGAGTAAACAGCTATTAGAGGGAGATGCATGTAGCCACTCAACAAAAATCACGAGCATGATTGACGTCTTCATGTCAGAGCTTTTTTCTTTTCATGAGAGGGATTTGGGTTTTTCTTTGATTGCTCTCAGCTTTATTAAAAACCTTGACATCGTTGTCCTTCGCCTCAATGTGCCAAAAAGAAAAAGAAAAAAGCACGAAAGCGGTGGGCATTTTGCCCTTCCAAGTTTTTCTGCGGGCGGTATTGACTTTAAATACTTTTTAAATTCTGATTTGCATAGTGGTACACAAAGCCTGAAATTACGTGCCCTTGGGGCATTAATTGGATAAAAATATGAGAATATGCTTCACACAAATGTGGAATGACTCGTCTATTCTCCTTTTTGTCTGCGAGAAATAAATCTGATATTTTAATACAATGCAAGTATTTTATTCAAATGCAAAAAAACATTTATTCAAAGACCGTAGGTTTTTATAGTGGACTAGTTGAAATGACTTCATTAGAAGTGATTAGACTCTGTTCTCGAATCCATCTGCACATCCGGGGGGGGGGGGGGAAGCGCAGTTTTAAAGTAAAAGAAAAATGTAAAATGTAAAAGCACATTTGGACTAAAAGGTTCCAAAGTTCTCACTATGACTTTTCACTAATAACAAAAAGAAGAGGGTGGAGTGAATGCTAATTCACCTGTATAGCATCCCGATAGCTCCCAGTCCATCACAGAGTAATGGCAGCAGTGGTGCAAAGTAACTAAATACATTTATCTATCTAGAGTTCAATGTCAGAATTTCATTCACGCGTACAAAATGTAATCAGTAGATGCATATTGATGTATTTGTACTGTGCAATTTATGAAAAAAGAATGCAACAACAACGAGCTCAAGCTTCATTAGCTACATTAATAAAAAATAATGTAATGATATTAATTGCTCAAAAAAGTGGGAAATCCTGCAAAAATCCTGTGTATATTTTGATGCCGAACATTTTTCCAATATCTTTTAAACTCTTAAAAGAGTCGATCGTTCTTTTGATCCGCGTGCCAGTGAAATCGCTTTGATGATTACTTACCAAAACTCCACAAATGACATGTCAGACGAAGAATAATCTTCAGAGCCAGTCATGTGTGGGATTTACCAAGCTGCAAAAGTAACACACTGCATATGTCCACCGCGTTAACCCAGACATGAGCAAGGGGCACTTCTCCCAGTCGGGACAATTGAACCGCAGGGCGCCAATTATAGTGACTGACACCTTTATTTGAGCGAGGGAGAGGGGAGTGGACGAGCAGAAAGGAGACCAGATGGGTGGCCTGTTTTAGCCGTGGGGAGGAAGGCAGGGGAGAGGGGACCGGCAGGAGGAGCTGCCCAGCAGCAGAGGAAGGAGCTGCAGAAATGGGCCGACTGGTGTTTTTTATTGGTGTTCCTTTATGTGGCACCCCTTATTAACCAATGCCATAACTGGTTAAGAGTCGACTGCGTTTTAGCCGCCTATGAAGGAAGACATTAATAATAATAATAACGTGCATTATTCCCATTTCATTCCACTTTTCTAGAAAGGATTTTTATCTTACAATGGTTTTATATCAAAGGTTTCTGCAAAGGGAAAAATCCTTTATTACTAGTAGACTGTTAGTACGGTCGATGAAAAATTAAACATTCAATTTATATCAAGACCAGGATAAAAAAGTGACACAATGCACAAGTTGTATTGTGCTTGTTTTATTTCGCTGCTGTATTTGGTTTCAAACTATTGATGTCATGAAAACTACACACCTATAAAAAACAACAACTTATAAATAGAACAATTAGAGCATTAACTTTAAAATAACTTTTGAAAAAACAAAGATCATACTACATCCTGTGTCATTCCCCCCCCCACCGATCAGACACACAAAGCACAAGGTATAATTTGTTTTAAATAAAAACACTTTGAAATGTGATCTTGTCCTCCATCATGTCCTCCTCCTGCTTCTCTCCAGCCTCATGTTTAAGGTGTTGTGAAAGCGAGCTCCGGATCAATTCCACATCAACACTCCAAAAGCTGTTTGTTGTGCGTCAACAAATGAGCTCTCAGCTCCATGTTGGCTCTGTTTTACCTTTAGCAGGCGTCGTATGTGTTTGTGTGTAACTCTGGACGCTCCACGGATCTTCAGGAATGCACCACTGTCCTGCCACCCTCTGCCCCCACTCCCACCATCACCCCCCCCCCCCCCCCTCCTCCTCCTTTAAAGCAGCTCAGCGGCCCACCAGGGGGGGCCCCTTCCACTAATTAGGGTCACTAATTGGGGGTTTGCCAGGGCAGAGACCCCTCCACACCTGCATGGTCATGTGACATTCAGAGAGGTGCGTAGGGTCAGGGGTCACGTAGTGGGAGGGGGGTTTCGATTAGTTCGACTGGGCGGGCAAAGAGAGGGGCGAAAGGAAGAACACGGAAGGAAACAAGATGTCGGAAACTATCAGCTGCGTTTGTAGTTGCAAAATTTTCAAATTTAGATTTTTTTTTAAAATTTTTCTCCAAGGATTAATTACAAGACAACAACAATATATGATATAAAACACGACACAAATAGATTTGAGTGATTTTATTAATTAAAATCTGCAACATGAAAAACGCCTTTATTCTTCCTCTGCGGTCCGAATAAATTATAAGAAAGCAAAACAGAAGTCAGTGTTGCTCCAAATCCGTGTCTCCCAAGATGGCGAGACACATCTTAACTTCATATATTGTATTTGTTGCCCACGTTTTGAAGATTCAACAGGCTAGCGGTGGTTAACTAGAAGAAAGGGAGGAAAAAAAATTTAATGTCTTAAAGTTGATGAGTTAAAAAAAATACTTCAGATATGAATTGTTTAATATCTCTATAACATTTTGATAGAAACTGTTTTTCCTAGCCTTGTTTTTGTCTGATTCTTCTTTAGAATGTAGCATAAAATGGAATATTTATACAATCCATAAACAAAGCTTGTAATGCCTGCGTGTCGTGGAAGATTTCAAACAACTGCGAGTATTTTATTACACAGTCAAGGAGTCTTAAAAGTTTCTGCCTTCATTGCACAGCTGTGTGTGTGTGTGTGTGTGTGTGTGTGTTTGTGTGTTTTTTTTTATGCAAGCTGAAGGTCTGTTGATACATTTTTGTGCAAAAGCAAAACACATTCCCAAAATGGGAATACTTCACATGAAAATTGTTGGTCTAATCTGGAGACACCGGAATCAAGGCCTCGAGGTTGACACCGCGGACAAAAAGAAAGAATTCAGACCAAAGAATTGCATTTGACCCATCGGTGTGGTATTTTATGGCATCGTGGCGCACGCACGCATGCTCACTCATGACCGCAACATCATTGTGCCGTTTCCATTTTCAATTTCTCCACCTTTCACAAAGGTGAAAGTGTCTTGCTTCTGCATACAAAGGAAGTATTTTACCCCATACACAATACACCCAAATGATGGTATGTGCCTCTTTTCACTACGACTATGGCTCTGTATCTAAAACTCCTTTTTCAACTCTTCAATTTCTACTTTTCCGTTGTTGTCGGATTCAAGGATGTTTTCCTCACCTTGCTTGCTTTTTTTTCTTTCCACGCCCCCCTCAGGAAGCCACAGTTTTAGCATCACCTCTTCTTCTTCTCTTCTTTATTTAGGAGCAAGTAGGCAAGTTCAGGCACTGTGGTTGTAATGTTACGTGAAACAAACGGCGATGATGTTTGTTTGTGTGCAGACGCGACTGTTGGAGTTAGCCTTGGGCACGTAGCTGCTTTTGTGGATCAGTAATACCTGCGTTTTATTTCCTTGATTAGGTCAGCGGATGTTGGGAGCGTGATTGCACCTCAAGGATTCGAGACGCCACCTTCATTTCTCTCCTGGAGCGCGTGGCCGCCACGGCGATAATCCTTCGCCGTTAACCGCATCAAATTTCTAGGAACTTTGAAACTTAAAAGAATCTTGATAAAGTCCTGTTTTAAATCAGCATCTTTCACTTTCTTCCTCCTCTTAAAGAACAGAAGGGTTTCTTGTAGAAAGGTTCTTATACGCTATTATCATGATTCTGGTGAAGCGTTCAAGGGAAACCGATAATAGATAATTACGTTTCAGAGATGCTGAAAGGAAATAAGTTAGTATTATTGGAGAGTGCTTTTAGAAGTAACGGGCGATGTAAACTTAGTGCTGTTTGTGGAGAAAAATGTCGTGCTTAGAGAGAAAGTGGAAAGCAAAGAGCTTAAGTACGCTTGTCTCATATTCATTATTTTTTTGGTGGTTCGTTGTATCATCACAGAATTTTGTGCGTTTTTGCGTTTCTTTTTGTTTCTTCATCTTGCTCAGGAATGGCATCTATTCCATTCCCTCCATGTTGTGCCACGTTCGTTTCCTCTCATGGTCAAGGCTTGTACCAGATGCGTTCTGATTAGAGAGTGTATTTAAGTCAAAAATCGGTTTTGCTTTCATTTTGTGAGACCAGCTGGTGTCTCTTATTTACTTAATCGGAGCCTAAATATCTTATTTTTAAATCGTAATTTCTGCTCTTCACTCGGTTGATCCTATAAGGCTCGACTTGACCCTCTGCGTCCGTCCCTGGGGGTCACTATAGGTTGCCCTCATTAGTAACAGGGGGTGTCCACCTTGGTCCAATCCATTACCCTATTTGTGTTGTCCCTAATAGAGCGAAAACGACCACACATGAGCGCTTGTCCCTTCCCACACCGTAACCTATAACCCCGGGAACTTCACGACGTTCTTTGCCTCCATTCAAACTCCATTCACTTCATCCGCAATCCGTTTAGTCAATAAAAAGGGAAAAAGACACATGAACACAAGAGATCATTTCCTCATCCTGCTCCCCCCCCCCCTACACACACACACACACAAACACACATTCAAATACAGTCGTACGTCCTTTAGTGCTGCATTCAATGCATTTCCGGGCTGGACCAAACACAGGGAGCTCCTGAGAGAGATGGAGCCGAGCCTCAGAATGGGATTACAGGGGATGACGGAAAGGGAGGGGGCCCAAAGAAGAGCAGGGGGGGGGGGGGGGGCTTCTCTTCCATTCAGTATATGTGTGAACAAAGGGCCGGCCAAACTGTCGGGCCTGAAGCCTTGGGTGTTTACCGCTCTTGTATCTATAACAGAGAAATTCAAGAGACCCCATCCTCGCCGCAGCTCAGCGCCTCCTGCTGCCCCCATTTCCCTTCAGCTGCATGACTTTATTCGGGGACAGCATATTAAGGAACCATCCATCTGGGTGTGATCACCAATTACAGAGGGGAGCTGTCAGTGTGCATTAAGGCCTGCGGGGAAGGCAGGCGTGTCAGGGCGGCTTTTTTTTTTTGAAGAGGGAAGCAGGCCAGGGAGATAAGTGATTGGAAATCAACAAAACTGAAGCATCGATGAATGGAACGGATTTTTATTTTTTATTTTTTTATTTATAACCCATTTGTCTGTTTGCGGTCAAAGAAAACAAAGTTGTCTCATGGTGCACCGCGAGGCGAGGATGACTGAGTGCACTTTTTCAGCGGTCATGTAAGCGATATAAATACGTTGGAACCCAACGCAGTTTATGGACGGCCCCCTTTTGTCACTGCTCACTGGCACAGGCCATGATTCCCTGTAACACTTCTCCTCCGGCCAGCTTTCTCACCACACAATAGGCCCGTCATTAACTTTTTGCTCCATCGGAATGCTGAAAGACCCCTCCCCTCTCCTCCCCGCCCTCTCTTCCCTTCCCCTTGTTTTCCACCGTGCATCGCGCTTTCCCCTCCGATTACTGGCTTTCCAAGGCCCTAATTTGTGAAGGCCAGGTGTGTGCTCGTCCACAGAAAGTAGGGAGGGGGGGGGGGGGTGAGAAGAGGGGGTGAGTATTGTGGAGGAAGGCCTGGTGGGACACAAAGTGGGCCCAGTGAGTAGAGGAGGACATCGGGAGATCTGTGAAATAATGGTTCAATTGTGTTTTCAGTTTGGTTTTATACATTTAAAAGTGTATTTCCAAATCTGTTTGCTGCAGAAATAAACCTGAATGATCAAAATATGGTTGACAGGAGATTAACACAGATAAATTGCATATTTATGGTACACAAATCAGATGTTTAGGTAAAAATGATGATGAAATACACATAACAGAAGTTTATATATTGCCAAGCCAAAACCTTTTTTGAAGATCAACTTCAAGAGGAGTTTCTGGCCAACTGAAAAATTCAATATTCCTTGTACTTGAGCGATATAGCTTATAGTTAAGCTCTTTATTGGCTTAAAAAAAGGGAACAAATGAGTCTTTCTCCAAAGATCAGACCCAAAACAATAAGCTGAAAGTTGCTAAAACTGAAGGTAATTGCTGTTTGGATGTTTGGGGAACGGTTCGGTTGTTCTGACACAAACAGCGATGTGTGTGTGTGTGTGTGTGTGTGTGTGTGTGTGTGTGCCTGGGTGGTGGTGGGGAGCTACATGTTGCTCCAAACTTGTTCACTAGCCAGAGGTACCGGTAGTTGTACAAGGTTTGGCACAGCGGGCGGATGAGGAGGGAGAGAGGATATGGAAGAGGAGGAGGAGGAGGAGGTGGGGAGGACCAGGACTAATTGCCACTAATTGAATTTGATGTGCTGATGGGAGGCTGTGGAAGTAATCTGAGTTGTCACAGCAGATAACGCCGGGTTGTCCTAGAGTGTCCGCCTCTTGTGACAGTCTGTAACATAGCCTGCGAGAGGGCACCGGCCTCCTTTGTGGCCGCCTCAAAAGGGGAGAGAAGCAAAATTGCCAGTTACAGCGAGAAGGGACGAGCTCTGGGTGGGAGGGAAGTCAGGGAGGATGAAGGAAGAGGAAGGGGCGCTGCTTGGTCAATGAAAACACTGGTCAAATGAGATGAAGATGCGCCAACAGGTACAAGCGGGGGGGGGGGGGGGGGCTTCGTCAGTCCCGAAAGACTACTGGTCATCTTGACCCGCGACCAGTCGCTCCCTAAACTAGTCTGGTTTCAGGGATTACTCCCTGCTCACCTGTCGTGTTGATTCGCTCTGTGTAAACGATTCTTCAGACAACTGTACGACTGCCGCTGATCATTCAAATGCGAGATAAAAACGTGTTCAAGTGGACCGTAGAGACTAGCAAAAAGCAAAAAAAAAAAGAAAAGTGTGACTGTGGGTCCTTCCCAAGCCTGCAGCAGTCCAATTAAGCAGAATTTCTCCCACTGCACATCTGACACACAAACACACACACGCAATCAGAGCAGCTGTGCAGTCAGTGGGCGCCTTTTGAAGGAAAGGTTAAGTCTTGTCAGCAGGATGAACTACAGGTGAGCGCCGCGCGTGAATCTGAGCATGCATGTGTGTGTATCTGCATTCAGGCATTTTCCCACTGCCGCGAAACTCCGCCGGTGTGATTGTGCGTCTGTGCGGCTCAGCGCGTTGTGCGAGAGGTGCATGCAGCGGGCATTCCCCGGGCACGCACATGTGCGAGCGCGCAGGACTAAGCCCTGGCAAGGCCTGCTGTGAGGGGTCACGACCTTTACAGAATCAGTGCCTCTTCATGTCAGGACTAATGGAGGGCCCCACCAGCTGCACAGAGAGGAGGATGAGGAAGAGGAGGAAAAGAACAAGAGGTGGGAAAAAGATGAAGAGTGCATAAAGACTGACGTGGGGTAAAATTGGGTGGGGGCAGTGGGAGGAGAAATGGCGAGGAAGAAGAGAAGAAGAAGCCGGAGAGAGAGGGAGAAGGGTGGAAGTTGTTTTGTTTTTTTAGGAAGAGCTAGTATTAAATACTCATATTTGTTGGAAGTTGGAATGTTTAACAAAAAATGGAAAAGGAACAAGTTTAAAAAAAAAGAGGACAAAAAAGGAAAACTGGACAAAATGAAAAGAGGTAAGGATGAAAGTTGAGCGTCACGAAATAGAGAACGCTGAGGAGAAATGTAAAGTATGGGACGAGAGATGCTTGGGTAAGAATGTAAAGAGGAGGGAGGAGTGATGGTGTGATGGACAAATAAAGAGAGAAAGGAGGTGGAATGGGTGTGGCCTTGGTGATGAATAGCTTAGGTTCCAGTCCTCTACAGGAAGTCATCGCTTCTCTCCTTTTAAATTGTATCTTTTTCCCCCCCCAGTCTATCAGGACTGTTTTCTGTGATTTAAATGCTATACAGTTTATGGCTTTTGTGCAGCAGGAGGGAAATCGTCTCCTGCTAATATGTCAGATAAATTGAGCTTCTCATTGCTTTAGCCGGTTTAATGAGGATGAACTAAAGAAGGGAACTACTTTTAATTACATTTCATCAATTGCTGCACTAATGTACAGTTTAGAAGCAGTCTAATAGCATCTATTTTCTCTTCCTGGCTGCTTCCATTTGACTACATTTCACTACACATTTCACATCGGAAAAAAAACCCTATGCCTATATTTCAGAGAATAATCTGAAAATGCAAAAATATTAATTTAATTTTGACTTTTTAAAAAAAGGTCGAATTAATTTCTCAATAATAATTTTTTTCCCGTTCATTTTAGTGATAATTCATAATTCTTCATTCGCAGAAAAGGTTTTTTGCATGGATTCACAGCAAAATTGAGGTTATAGTCATTTAAACAGAAACAATAAATGAGTATAACTGAATGAATGAGTGATAACTTTCAAATTTAAATATCAATGCAGTTGTACTTGACTTGACTGACTTCATGCAATATTTTTTTACTGCATCTCTGTGCCAAATGTTTCACCTTGTAATCCAATATCTTTTCCTTGTAGCTCTATTTTTAAGTCACTGCTCAGATGTTTTTTTTCTATCTTCAGATTTGGTGGTTTTGATGCAACATTTTCCGGAGGATTATTTCTTCGAGGTTGAGGCATTTTCCTTCTGCTTATCCTGAAATGCAGTATTTGTTTCCCGCAGGTCGTCCACCTATTCAAAAACATGATCGTATAGAAAATAGTGCAGATTAAACTATCCAACTGTGTATAAAGAATTTCAGCAATAAAATTGCAAAATACACAAGAATGGATAAGTCATATTAAAATATCTGCTCATCAGTGGTAGAATATTTAGCTAATAATACTCAGGCATTTTCTGCTTTTATTAGGTCTTTTACTATACATTGATTATTTTTAGAGTGTGAAACATTTTGCTTGAGTAAAATTCTGAATAATTATTTCACTGCAGCGACCACATCGCTTAATTGATTAGTTTCATATTGAGAGCACGCAGTAATTGATCCAGAATTATTTTCTGATAAGTAAAAAAAATCAACTCCCATGTTTATTGAAGATAAAAATGAGCACCAGTCAAAGTGAAGCGACTAAATAAACAGAGATGAAGAGATCATTCGGAGCAAAAATCTGGCTGGGTGAGTGTCTCTGCATGTGTGTGTGTGTTTGTTCGGTGCTCTTCTGCAGACAGGACAGTGCCACTGTGTGCCCAGCATGACCAGACACCGTGCTTCCTCTCCTGTCTTGAGGAGATGGTGGTCGGGTCGTCTGTGCCACTTTGTGCCGGGTTCACCGGATGGTTTCCCGTCCTGACATCATCACTGTGAGATGCTGTCCCAGCTGCTCATACAGGACACAGTATTTGCCAACGATGACCGGCACTGACAGCATGTCTGGTGTTTTGTTTCGAGCACAGTTACTGCGTGTTTTCTTTTTTCTTACGGACTTGGTGTTCAGTCTTGGATGAGCATATATTTGATCATTAAAAACCTCAAGGTCAGAGGAATTGCTCAAGAATTCTGAATAGACTTTTGTAACCCCCCCCCCCCCAAAAAAAATCTATATTTCTATTTTTGTTGTATTCCAAGTTACACTGTTTTCCCAGGAGTTCTGCAGTGTACAGAAATGGGGAACCTGTTGAATCAATGTGGCAGAGCAACAGGTGGCAGATATAGGCGTTAGAGTGACATCTGCAGAGCTCAGAGTGGAAAGACAGTTATTGTTTAAATAGTTCATGTTAATCTGTGAAGGTTTGTGGAGGTGCAAGGATTAAAAGTAATGTTAAATGTAGTCATAGAAAATGTGGCTTTAAGATTGGTTTCAGATTTCTTTTTAGATAAATTCAATTTACAATATTATATTTGTTGCATTTTCTATTTGCTGTACATAGATTTAATTACCGGTTACCTTTCTTCTAGAAAACTAACATTTCCCCAAGTTGTTTCATTGATATTATTTTATAAACTGCATCTGAAAAGACACACATGAGTTAAAATGGTGAATTTAATTAATTCTAGAATGTATTCATCTCTGAGAAGGACATTTCACACAGGCCAGTTCTGAATATAATAAACACAAAAATGTCTTTCACATGTCAGAAAATTGTGAAAGTACAAAAAAAATACAACTATATAGAAGTACTATATAGAACAAACAATATATAATCTAAGGCTGAGAATCTCCATTAGTGTGTAGAGCAAACTTTATGGATTGATTTCACACGTTTTCCAAGATTAAGTAATAAGAAAAAATAAATAAAAATGGACCTTTAAAGGTGAGATTATTACCTACAATTGCAGTATAATTCATTAGATGGGATTGGATGGAAGAACATTCCATTGGACATGTGAGTTCTGCAGCTCACTGATCACTTTGTGAATATTTCCTCTCGTCTCAGCGGATCGGCGTGGGAATCCTGCTGTGTTCGTGTGCATAGGCTGGGACTAATGAAAGGACGATATCATCATTTACTCTCTCTGAGGTCGACTTTAATGCAGAGATAAATCCCCCCGCCGGGAACTGAGTCACGAGCTGCTATTCTCAGCCTCACTGCGGGCTCATTCGTTTCATCTCCTGCAGCCTTTACTTTTTAGGTCTCCTACATACCAGTGGGGGAATAATACAGTAACATTTATTTCATAGATTTAAAGCTATGAAACAAATGTCATTTTTCTATTTTGAGAAAATATGATGACGATGATAGAGCGATGCAAAAGATTGGAAGGAACAAAAATGGCTGGAGCTGACCCGGTTGGTGTCCCGGTTTTTTTTGTGCTGCCCATAGTACAGTAGAGTCACCGCGAGGCCAGCGGTATCTCCAAGGCTCTACTGTCACAATGCATCCCGTCTCTCTCCTCCAAACACCCCCCCCCCCTCCCGCTGTTTTCAGAATCATGCACTCTGAATTTCTAGAAACCATTTGTCACCATTCTGAAAAAAGAACCCCCCCCCCCACACAAGACACTTCTTATCTCTTTCCTGCTTAAATCTCTGCCTTTCATTCCCCGATTCTCTGCAGCGCTGCCTAGTGTAGTGCAAAGGTTGCAACCCTTCGCTGGCCTCTCATTGACCCCAGCTCGGCCTTTGCAGGTTAGCTTCTCTGACAGATGGGGCACGGCGAAAGCCCAGATTATCCCATCAGACAGTTATTTGTGCTGAGAAAGCCAGCGTCGGAACAAGTGAGTGTGTGTGTGTGTGTGCGCGTGGGCGTGTGTGTGTGTGTGTGATATTCTCTCCCTTCCACAACTGTTTTTTTTTTTAAACATATAGATTTTACCCAGCAGATAATTGCAGTCATCCCCTCGCTGTCACATGCTCAGAAACCAATCAGATCAGTGGTTCAAATCCAACAATCTGTCTCCTCCGTCCAACTCTGCTGCGGTGACGTCATCAACTAAAGTAGTGTTAAAGCTGCGGTTTAAAGTGTGTGTGTGTGTGTGTGTGTGTGTGTGTGTGTGTGTGTGTGAGAGAGAGTGAGTGAATGCAGGCGAGGGAGGGGTTGCCAGGTTTGAGATTTCCAGGATGGCGGTCATGTGACATGAGTAGACAGATTGATAAACGTTATTAAAGCGTATCAATTACATAGGCGGTAAAAGCATTGCGTGTGATCCCAACGCAAATCTTTCATTGCGCGGCGCGGTCAGGATGGCCGAGCGGTCTAAGGCGCTGCGTTAAGGTCGTGGTCTCCTCTGGAGGCGTGGGTTCGAATCCCACCTCTGACAAGTTGTTTTCTGTTATCACCATTGTTCTCACGGTGAGCGTATCAAAATATTTTTTATTTCAGTATGACTCAACGGGTATTTTCAAATCTAGACGGCACAAACCTCCGCCAAGCAGCTCATTCCACTCGTAATTGCGTTTACACCAGCTACAGGTGTTTGCTATTCCTGCAGGTCCCCACTGCTAAGCACAGCCCAAACATCTGGCATCCACCTGTAGCCAGCAGGTGTGCCCAGTTCAGATATGTGAGGCATCGCTAGCAAACCTGGTTAAAACCTAGAAGGTAAGGCAATGCAGGAATCTCTGACAGGAAATAACTCTCCATACCAGCAGGCCTTACTTTTGTTAAAAACAAAACATTCTTTAATATAGATTTTTTTTCTGTGCATCCTTTAGCTTCTTTAATTGACACATAGTACTGTCTTTCTTAACTATAGATCATCACAATGAAGATGCATTTTTTTTTGTCAAAGTAATTTCTAATTCCAGCTGCTTGAAATTGTACTTTGAAAGAGGTTTAATGTAGAAATTATCTTGCTTCTTTCTTTAGGCGGCCGCTGTTCAGACACAAAGCAGGTTTTGTTTGTGCTGGAATGAACACTGTAATGTATTTACTGAGGGGAGAAAACACATACTGGAGGCATGGGTACAACTTGTTTACAAAGATGTCTGCTATTTGCTTTCGCCACGCATTGACTTTGAAGACCTCTGCACATCAAAATACGTAATGACACTTGTGATAAATTAGTGAGCTTTAAAATGTCTGATGCGAGGGTTTTCTTTGAACACATCCAGGCTGAAATATGTCAACTATCTTTCTTGTTGATTGATTGATAGATTTTCTTTATGTTTGACTGCACATAAAGAAGGAAATGTACAAAAAGTACAAGTGCAAATCTTGATCATGATTAAAGGGGGGAAAGGCAATTTTGACCCATTGATGTCCCGTCTGCTAATTTCTCGATTTCCTTGATTGTTGATGTTTGATTGCCGGTGTGAGACGCTAAGAATACAGATGGAGGGGTGACGCCAATCAGAGACAGTCGGAATTATGGGACAATAAGGGAGGTGCTGTCTACCTTAGCCCAAAGTCACATCTGCAGGCATGAATAATTATATGATGCTTTAATGATTCTGCACTTTTAATCAGTGGAACACTATTCAAATCTCTCCACAGATGTCCTCTCTTGTATTTTATTAAATGACCCTAAAAATGACAGAATGAATTCTGTGTGCGCTGCCATGGGTGGGGCTGAAAATCCAGACAGAAGGACAGTTTCACAATTTTTTTAGAGCCCTCACTAAAAAAAATTGTGAGATGCTCAAATGCAGTTCAAACTGAAGCATGCTGGGAAATCCCACCTCCATTGGATGGCTGCAGAAGTGAAACCCTGGTTCCCGACTTTCCCTGCACATGTCCCTGTGAGGTAAATGATTTATTACGAAAAATTTATCTTGTTTCTTACAATAAAAAAAAAAAAAATCCAAATCTCAAACCTGCATTTATTTAAGTGGAAATTTCCCAATTTTGTTTTTAAAGAAAAGTGTCCTGCATTTTGGCTTCATTTTGACTTCATTTTCAAGATCTTGTGTCACCTTTGAACTTCCATTTCCCAGACAGGCGCAAACTGGGCCTCCTCACAGGGGTCCTCACCTGCATGTGAAAACGTCTCGTGATATTTGGATTTCTATTTAATACCTCTGATATTTCTGCTGCAATTCCAACACAAATGCTAATGTTGAGTTTGAAAACCAAATGCAGAAAGCATCTTCAAATGATAGTGTGTGTGTGTGTGTGTGTGTGTGTGACTCCGGCAGCGGGCTGATCAGGTGTTAATGTGTGCGAGGCGTGCACGTTTGCATGAGTGTGTGTGTGTGTGTGTGTGTGTGGGGGGGGGGGGGTTCTGCGTTACACCAAACATTTTGTCAGACGTTCACACCTAGAGATGCTGAGGGTGACGGGTCGGGCCAGCAGAAGTGCTGGAGTTCACCTGCGGGGCGACTCTGGCGAACGCGCACACAAACACGCACGCGCTCTGTCAGACAGCGGCTGATGCTGCCGGACAGGAGACGGGATCTTCACACCAATGGCGATGATGATGACGGGTCAAATCTGGGCTGAGGCAGGGCATCCACACACAACGTGGACACACACACACACACACACACACACACTAGCCTGGTTTGGGTTGCAGCCCCAGCTGCTCCTATAATGGAGGCCTTTTCTTTCAGAAAGCATCTCCGTTCCCGTCTCGTCCCATTTAGCCCCCCCCTCCCCTCCCCATAATTAGTGGCCGTCGCTGCTGCTAAAGGAGAATAGCAGTCTTTAGGCACAACCCGTCTTTGCCCGACACCTTTATGTTTTGCTAAGCATATAGAAATTGTCGCCTTTGTGCACAGTGTCCTCCATTTACCTGACAGGCGCACAATGGGATGCCCCACAGGGGTCCTCCTTACCTGTGAAAAGGACCCCCCACCCCAAAATACTCCCACAGTTCAGCCCCTTTACTAAAAAAAACCCCCCCCTGCACTGAATGCCTCTTGTGTTCACTACTATTTGTCTGTTTTCGTTGTGTTTTGAAAACACCAATCATTCACACCTCTTCTCCGCGACGCGCGGCTGCGTAATGACGCAGCGCCTCCAACGGGAAACCGTTTGGAGGTTGTCTTTGTGCGGCTGTGTGTGTGTGTGTGTGTGTGTGTGTTTGGGTCTGTGTGTTTGTATGTATGAAATATAATTGCTGTGTGAAAATTGCTCTCTGCTTAAGGGACAACAGAGATGGTGTCATTTGTAGTGCGGAGCCTCACGCTGCATGCGCCGATACAGAGCTCAACAAACATGCAACACAGAAAATGACTATTTTTTTCTCCCTTCACGCTTCCTGTTCTTTTTTAATGGTTTGCACAAATTATATAATTTAATGAGTCCTTAAGGGCTAAAAAAAAAAAAAAAAAAAGGTGTGTTCCTGGCAATCAAATTACAATTAGAAACTCATCTTTTCAGATGCATCACTTAAATGAATGATTCAGTCAAACTGAGTATTTTAGTACTGTAATATTATTAATCACGCACGTATTTGAATTTGCATGAGTTTCTGTGTGTTATGTTTCAGTGCCATGTCTTTCACATTAAATGTTCAATTAATAAAGTAATCTAATCTAACAGGGCAGTAGCCAGATTCTGCCTGCATGTGCATTTAATGTTAAACATCACGCAAGCTATGAGCTCTATAAACACAATCAAGGGCAGGTGTTTTTATTTATCACAGAATTGAAGAAAGAATCGAGGCAGAGCTCGACATTTTTCATTTGTCCTAAAAATGTTGGGAAGATGATGCCTTGCCTCGCAGCTAAATCACCCTGCCTGCATTGTTGCCATCCGTCGCTGAAGCTGATGAATAATTTGAACAAGGCTACCAAGTCATTGTTGAGTCAAATGCTGAAAACATTTTCCCTCCCCATGATGACAACCTCCCGGGGAGAAAGGAACGATCAGCCTTTCATATCTCGCTTTATTCTCTCCGTTCTTTGTGATTCGTTGTCAATGCTGTTTTTTTTTTTTTTTTTCATTTTCAAAGAAGCAGATGTTTCATAACAAAGATGTGTTTAAGGTGTCACAAAGGGGGGGGTTACGACGATGACAAAAAGACACTGTTTGTCTTGTCAGATGATGGAGCATTACGACTCGGAGTCGTGTCTGCAGGTGCGCAGCCCTGTGATATACACAATGTTATTAGCAGGACCGGGCGTGCGCAGAAAGAGAGCAGAACGAGAGTCCACAATGATCACATTAGTCCGGGTATCTCAAAGATTGCATTTTAAGAATGAAAAGCAACCATCAGCTGCACCGTCTGCTATTTACTTTCAGTGATTCACTCCATCACATCACAGTGGGTCGGCTCCTTAAGTAAAAATCACAAAGAAACTCCAGTACGCATTGTTTTCAAGAAAATAAAATGCATTTATTGGCATGGATTGCTGAGAGAGCTCCAACAAGTTGTCACACAAAACATTAATTTGACTCCCTGATGGAAGAGTAATGGCGAGAGGCACGGCGTTTTAGATTTCAAGATCTGACACAACACAGTGCTGTGTTTTTAAAGAGAGCACCTTTGGTTTTCCTTAAGATTTCATGAGGCTGGCAGGGAACAGAGGGAAGTGGAGCTCTTCAGCCTCAGCATCAACAGAAATCCTCTCCTGAGTCGACTGGCAGAGGTTCCAATCAGAAATACAGGTCTTAAAATATCCGTGCTGTCAAGATTGCAGCTGATTATTTCAAGATTATTCCCAAAATGTTGTTTTTGTTCAGTTAAATTGCACTGCTGCGTCGAATATCAGTGATTTAATCATTTCCCTTTATCATATTATATTTTTTGATCCCTTACATTTCTTGTTCTTGATCTCAAAATAAAAAAGTTAGGCAGAAACATAAACATAAGAAAAAAGAGGCTTACAACGCAAACACACATTTATACAAATATAATCCAACATCAGGGCTGAAGAAATACAAATAAAGGCTTCTTTAAAAAAGAAATGCATTCGACCCAGATCAGCCTCAGATAGATGGAACCTGTTGCGTGTGAAAGAAAACGAAAGTCATTCAGCCATGTTTAATGTCCACCATCATTCTTTCTGCAGGACCTAAGTGCAAAATACAGGTAAAAAAAAAAAAAAGCTACAGAACATAGATAGAGAATATCCTAGACCATTAAAAGAACACTTAAATGAATACCCTTCCCCACTTCTCTCCTGAGGTGTCTGCCTCTTAAAGCTTGATCCGGCAGAAAGATGGAGGCGGCCGTTTATTTAGGCACATTAAGGCTCTCACACCTGGCGCCCAGGGGTGTTGTTGAGATAAGAGCCTTCAGGTGAGCTGCGTCCCTTGCTTCTGAAAGTATCTTTAAATGCAACGGGTCGCCTTTTGTTTTCTCACCTCTACACAGGTACTGTATATATTTGTGCACGCATGCATAAGTGAAGACTTACACCCTCACGACACCCTATCTTCCACTAGCTGTCTGCCTCTGTGAAAAGCATTTTAAAGGAGGATGAGATTACTCTCACCTTTGACTCAGTCACTATTATAGTGCCTTCACACTGTTTCACGTTATTTAGCTCTTTTTACTAGAAGGTCCGGGTCTTTTAGCTCTAAAAAAAGCATGCATTTTTTATTGGTTTCCTCTGCAGTCTCAAAGGTGTTAGCTTTTGGGTTCCAGTAATGTACTCTGTCCCCTCTGTGTTACTGAATCAATACAAAAAAACAGATATGTGTGTGTGTGTGTGTGTGTGTGCTGGGGAGCGGGGTTGAGTTACTGAATGGGTGAGAGGGACGATATACACGAGCATAGCACAGTGTATGTGAGAATAATGCAAAATAATACAAATAAAGCTTAACAGTGGATCCGATTCACTATAAAACATACTTATAATATTTGTAAAGAGAGAGCATGATCGAATGATTGGCTTAACAGAGTTGTGAGGATATTCTTTTGTTGAGCACATCTGTCTTTGGGCAAGCCCCAAATGTAATTCCCCCTCCGACCACAAGTGGCGCTAAAACCAGAATAATCCCGTGGATAATGCTCTTCTTTTTCAGTCCTTGTCGTCAGCCTGTGGAACTTTGACCGATGCCGAAGTGCTAATTGGCGACCAGCTAGCTGGTTTCTGTTTTATTTTCGTATATTTGTTGCGTGTTGTTTCGTATGCATGAGACATGTGGTTTATTTATTTACTCAGTTGGCTGTCGCTGGTGGTGCAGATTTCTTTCGTCACTCTGGCAATAGGTAAGCCGCACGCTGAGAAGTGATTTGCTAGCTAACGCTGCCGCGACGGCTCAACAATGATGGGTCTCCGTTTCCCCAAAATCAAATACTTACTTAACCTTTAAGTTACAGTTCGAATAATATGTCAAACAGTAATCACACCGCAAAGAAAACGCATATTACGGGCATTACTTTTACTATTAGCGCTGTCGGCTACCGTCTAGCTATTTACAGGCTAACTAGCTTCCAGGATTAAGAAGTTGCGGATCTCTTTTTTAAGTTTTTAGTGAGTGCTCTAATGCATGCGTGGCTGCTAGATGTATTATTATTTTTACATCGTGCGTTGGTAATATGTTCAAACACTTTGCTCGCGTTACGCAGCTTTTCCACAGAAGCGTTGATCGGTACTGACTAGTTAAACAGGTTTGTCATGGCAACGCTATGTCTGATATGAAGTTATTAAGACTGTTTAAAGTATCTCCATCAGATGGTTGAAAGGCACGACCCGGGAGTATTTGATATGTACTTTCAGACAATAGGGTAGGCTCGATGACACGTTGACTTCAGAACGAGAGCTCCACCTTCCTGTCATAAGCACTGAAACTTGCCAGACAGACTTTCTGTGTGTTTCATGTACAGCTTGACACAAGTGTGTCAAGCTTTAATTAGAAAAGAAGATCTGCTTTATCTTTTATCGTCCTGCAGGAACACCGATATCAGATAGCCTCGTTTGTAAGATCGATCATGCAGAAAATACTTGTAAATTATTATTATTATTATTATTAACAAAGTTTCAATAGTTTTCTCCTATCAGTTTTACTTTGAGATCATTTCCTTTTTAGAGTTTGCTTGTTGTATTTTAGAAATAATTACTTGCTAAATTGACTGCATCATTGATAACAAAGTCTTGAAAATTAACAATGATTTTCTCTGCAAGAAGTGTATTTAGAAATATTTTTTCAGTTGCCATATTAGATGTTTTTTTTTTTAATAGTTTGAATCCTTTTGGAGATTTTCTTCACAGAAAATAAAAACATCTTCCCATCTATTTCTCTCTGTTTTTTGCTGCCTACCTGATCGCCTCCTCCACTCAGCTGCTGGCCTGTACTACTTGGCAGAACTCATTGAAGAATACACAGTAGCCACCAGTAGAATAATTAAGTACATGATAATGGTGAGTGAATAAATATAATTGTTTTTTTGTTTTACACAATGAACGCCTGTAAAACCTGCATCCCTCCTCTGACTGCTTGTGTCCAGTTTTCTACAAGTGTGCTGGCAGGTCTTTACCTTTTTGAGGGTTTCCCGGTCCTAATGGTGGGGATCGGCCTTTTCACCAACTTGGTGTACTTCGGCCTCCTGCGGACTTTCCCCTACATACTGCTGAGCTCCCCAAACTTTATCCTCTCCTGTGGTAAGACAAATAAATACAAATAAAAGTTTAGTATTACCTCGACGTATGAGTGTTCCGAGACACAAGCAAACCTGCGAGCAAAAATTTGTTTTGAGACACGAGTATAAATTTAAGAGGAAAAAAATTGCATGTTTTTTTTATATTCTGTGATTATATAAAAAATATTAACTCACCCCCCCCCAACATAATTTCTCATCCTTCACTCTCAGTGTTGGTCATGGCAAACCATTATATGGCCTTCCAGTACTTTGCACAAGAGTATTATCCGTTCTCAGAGGTAATTTAATCTTTGTGTTACCAAGTACGAACTTTAATCTCCATCTTTTTTATATATATATATATAATCTAATGTAATATATTTTAGAATTGCAATGTCTAATTTATCTTAATCTCTTCTTGCCCTGCTTCAAGGTGCTTGCGTATTTCACCATCTGCCTGTGGGTGATCCCCTTCTCCTTCTTTGTGTCGCTGTCAGCCGGGGAAAATGTGCTTCCTTCCACCATCCAACAAGGAGGTCAGCTTTGTCTCTCCTGCAGACGCGTCAGCCATCCTTTCATCCTGCGATATGTAAATGCAGTAATACCTCGACGTGCAAGTGTTCCGAGATACGAGCAAGCCTGCAAGCATCGTACCGTCCAACTCTCTCTGCCTACCTCCGCCTGCACACTGCTCATATAAAAGCGCATTTATCATTTTCTGTGTGTGTGTATATATATGTATATATATATATATAGAGGAATTAAAAAGCTTTTTTCTTAAACACATTTCTAGTTATTTTATATGGGAAAAAATATTTGAATTATGAGCTCGGTCATTATGTCAAGGTATTACTGTATTAATAACTGAGGAATGGTAATTTTATTAGTTTACTTTTTTTTTTCCCCTTTTCTTCTAGATGATGTGGTGTCTAATTACTTCACCAAGGGCAAGAGGGGTAAGAGGTCCGGGATCCTGCTCGTGTTTTCGTTCCTCAAAGAAGCCGTTCTGCCCAGCAGACAAAAAATGTACTGAGGATTTCGGACATTGGGCGCAGCATCGGGTGTCTGGTGTGTGGGGTGTCTGTTTATGGTGGGGGGGCTGCTGCAGAAGCAGGAAGGACTATTTAAAAAGTTGTTTTCTGGTTGGGACTAAACTGAAGCAGGGGCCGAAGTGGATGAAGAGCGCACAGAGCGAGAGAAAGGATGGACCTTTGAACAGGATGGAGCCTCCTGCTGGGCTAGAACACGAGTTTGCACGGGCCATGTTTGACCTTTTTTGGTTTCCTGTCTGTAATGGATGCCATCGTCTACTCTGAGGAGCTCTTGTCTTTAGTGCAATGCTTTCGAATTAGCCATGTCGGACTCCTCTGGGGGGGTTTTAAGCTCTGGTGTACGGACAGGGGTTTTTAAAATTAAATACTTGCCAATTTCAGCCCCATCTCTTCTTTAGATGACCAGACCTGCACTAAGTTGTGATTCAATGCACAAAGTAGTACTGATGATGAATTTAGCCTCAAGACTAGAAAAGCGCTCCCGAGAGCGCAGACCTCCGCCGAGCCTCTCACTCCCCTCCTTTCCCTTGGTTCACGTTTACTCATTGATCGACAACACGCCGGTCTTCTTTTTGGACTCACAAAAATAAATCCACAGTCATAAGGAAGCAGTTCTTTTTTTTTATACGTACATTGATCATGACTTGCATCTACAGTGAAAAGAAGCATCTGATAACCGAACCTGTGTGATGCCTGGAGGGATGCTAACAGCTGTTTGTTAAAAATATGATTAAAGAGGCTGAAATTGTTTTTAACCAATGTCCAAGAATGTGTGTGTGTGTGTGTGGGGGGGAGGTTCAGGTCGAGGCCAGTGTGCCCTTTGGACCCCAATAAGGTGTGAAGAGCTTTGTCAAGTAAAGAAAAAAGACAAAAACTAAAAACATCGCAGACACGCACCTTCAGCTGCCAGGCCAGCGCTCTCCGTTATACACGTGCTGTTAACAAGTCTTCACCTGCCCCCCCCCCCCTCCCCATCCCGTCTGTTCCCTGCGGGGGGGGGGGGGGCTCAGCGAGAGAGCAGGGGGATGACTGACAGGTGACCCAGTTCACCGAGGTTTTCTCACCTTTCGCTCACCCCTCTGCCCCCACCCCACCCTACACACACACACATGCATTTGCCATTCATCTAAAATTGTAGGGTGGCAGGCTATAAGAGGAAACATCTTTGCTTTCTTGTGAGGGACAGACATGATTACCTGCTCATTTCTATATCCTTGGATGCAAAATGTATCTTCTTTCTACCGTCAGCAAGTTTCGACGAAGTATTCCTGCGGCGGATTAGTTTTCATGTATTTCTGAAAGCAGCTGGTTCCAGGTCTTACTGCAACAGATTGCTATAGATCAGTACGGCGTCCAGGCTCCAGCACCTCAGACAGGTGCATGGCCACCTCTGTCCAGGGGGAGGTGCTCTGCCCCCGGGGGTATCCTCGGTGCTGGACCTCCACTATGTCCTGTGGCTCGAAGTGCCGAGGGGAGGCGATCCTGGAGGGGAAGGCCCTGGGGAACAACGCCCTCTCAAGTGTATCCAGAGGAAGGTCAGGGGCCGGGCGGGGCGTGCTGTCCCACTTTGTGGTGTACTGAAACCGCCGGCTGCTGCTGCCCCTCCTCACTGTGACGCAGCCCCGGAGGTCGGGCACCACTGGGGGCTTCTCTGACTGCGGTCCCACGAAGATGCTCCAAGGCCTGGAGAATGAGGGTAGAGGTCGTTTGGTGGAGGTGCCCTTACCCTCGGTGTGAGAGGACGTGTTCTGATCCGATGGGAGCCACGTCACGTGGTACTGGCTAACCGAGACTCTGGGAGAGAAATCTTTTAGGGGAGGGAATCCTTTGTTGGTCGCCCACTGTGCCATCTTCTCATCACTTAGTGTCTGTAAAGGAACACAGAAATGTTTATAACGTTTTTTTATTTTTATTAATTGATTGATTAATCTCCACAACACAACCTTTTTATGGCGATCCTTCTGTTTGGCGATATCCACAAGGTCACTGTACAAAACCTGAACTCGCTTCCTCTCTTGCATTTCTTTCTTCTTATCTTCCTGCCACATGCAGCTTTTCAGATACCTACCGGTATATAACGCAAAAAAATAAAAAATAATCACAAGACGTTTCATAAAAATGCCGGTTTAAACCAAGTGACACAGTTTTCCATGGTCCGTTACCTTGCTACCTTCCTGTGGCACCAGATCCGGGCCATATCCAAAGGAGTGTGTCCCGTGCCGTCCCGGGCCGACACGTCTGCCCCGGCTTGGATGAGGATCTCTGTGCAGTCCAGGAGGCCTTCGGAGGAAGCCAGGTGCAAAGGGGTCATCCCCGAATCTGTTTTGCTGTTGATAACGGTGAAATGGCCACACTGTAGAAATCAACCTAATGGAAACCTGCATGAAGTTCATAAAATAAGGCTCCATACGCGTTGATCTCGGCCCCGTGCTCCACCAGGTAATTGAGACATAAGGAGGTGTTGGGTGTGCTCCGGGAGGACAGGGCCATGTGAATGGGCCTGTGCTCCCTGAGATCGCTGCTGTTGATCCAGTCCGGCCTGGACTCCAGAAGGAGCTGGATCATATCCAGCTGACCGTAAAGGCAGGCTGTGTGGAGAGCTGACAGGTCCTGGAGTATTTAAATAATCAATGATAAATGCAATAACAACATAATTTTTTTTTAACAGACGGACATTCTGTATTATGAGTTCTTAAGTTATATGCAGTTTTCCAAATGCTTTTTTTTTATTTATTTTGAATGCATTTAATTCCGGTTCCCACGTTCTATTTCTACATTTAGATAAGATCTCAGAGCTTGCGCCACTTCTTTACTCATTTACTTTTATTAGGGTGTATTTTGAACTATATATTCTCTACGCAGCAGAAAGTGCGTCCAGCACAATACTGTTAATGAGCATACCTGTCCGTTGCCACTGACAACCAGCTTTTCTGGACTCCCAACAGCTGGAAACGTGGGAACACTATGGGGAAGTTACGGCATCAACAATAACAATTGTAACAAACTACACCACTTTGACAGATATATATAAAGCTTTAGAGTTTATGTTGTGCTGAAAGAATTGTAAGTTATTTACCGATTTTTACGTCTCTGGCGCCTCTTCCCCCCCGTTTTGTTTACTGTTTCCATGGTGAACGTGGAAAGGAGAGAACTGGGAGCCGAGGTTACATATTTTACTATGGCGACGCCACGAACTGCCCTGAACCTGCCACTAGCCAATCACCACCCCTAAAGACTAAATTTAGCCAATCTGATCGACGTAGATGACAAAGACTAGCCAATTAGAGACAGAGTAGGGTGGGCCGCGCTTTAACCATATTAATATGCAACGTTTAGCAACCAGGAAGTAATTTTGATTTATTTTTATATTTACTGTAGATATTTTCCCAATAGTCCATACTTTTTTACTTTATATGCACAACAATTGTATGACACAAAACAATGTATTATGATGAAACAATTATTTAATAAAAAATAATATTTAACAGAATCCTATAAAATCCTGTATGATTTTCCACTTTTCAATGTTACTATAAACTTAAATATATTTTAATTTAGTTTATTTTTAATATCACGTCTTTGTGTTACTTTTCTCGGATCAAATGTTTCGCAATTCAGACTTCATCTGTAGGGAATAGCTCGTAAGTCATTATTTATCGTCAATAAAACTATAAATTAATAAATGAAAAGCCCATTTACTCAGCATAGTCAGTGACATATGTTATTTATGAGTCAGTTTAATAGCTTATGACAGACGCAGGCAGATGGGTGGCTGCAAGCACAGCAGAAATTGATACTTCCACCCTAGGATGTACTCCACATCCCTCTCTCCACGTATCCCTGGTGTCTGTGTACACCTTGATGGTTTATTGGAATTGGCAGACTGCACTTGAAGCCTATGTTGCCCATATGAATTGAAACAGTTGTATTTTCCATGTCTTTGCAGCAGGCCTCACTGATCACCACTATTTACCACAAAACTATAGGATCATGTGTCAATAAAGAATGTGTATCACAGCAGAGATGCAAACTTGGAGCTGTCTTTTTTTTTTAAAAACATACATTTAATGAACGCTAATCAAACAAGGTAGAGTCAGAATAATTACATTTAAACATATCCCCTTTTCATCTTTTTGCAATATTTTCCAATGGACATATTTTCTCAGTGGCTTCACTAATAACTGTGTAGCATGCCACCAGAGGCAAAGCTCATACATTTAATTTCATAATTTTCATAATTAGTTTAAAAAAAAACATTATAAAGGTCTAAATAAATTACACCGTAATAAATAATAACTATTTTTATGTTTATGTAATTCCATGTTGCTTTTCAAACGTGTAAAATCAGAGAGGAACTTATATTTTGTTCCGTCTAGCCCACATTGCCGGGGGGATAAGGTGGGTGTGGCACACAGAGCGGCACGAGCCAGTTAATCCAAATTTAAAGTGCCATTTTTTTCCCCAGGATTATGAAGAAAACCTTCATTTCCTCGGACTTTAAGCAGCAAATGAGGTAAATATCTGATAAATGTGTGCAATTGTGCGTTATTTCGTGATATTATTTCAGTTTCATGTTTTTTTTATTTGTCTTAGTTCTGACGTCTTGAGCGTGGACCCTTGTCTTTTTTGCCATCGGGACAAAGTCCCCTGGATACTTTGCTTTTACCACAACATGGCCTTGTTGCTACTTTGGTGACTCATGTGCGAATGAGTAACCCACGCGTTTCTGTGCACGTGTGTGTGTGTGTGTGTGTGCGCGCGCGCGCGCATTAGCTACAGCACACGCAGTTGGCGCAGAGCAGATTAACAGTGGGGGCCCGATCAGAGATGTCTAAACCTGCTTTAGGGCGAGGATGAAAATGAGATCATGTCCCAACAGCCTTGTGCAAGCCTCTCCCATTGGTCTGTTGCATCGTCCAATCACGTTCCATCTGTCCTTATTGACGTTATGGTGGAAGCCCTTTTGAGCTGACGTTTTCAAAAAGAGAAAAGGGATGTTTTACCATTTTTGTTGAGCGTCAATTGTTAAAAGTGAATTAAATGTGAAGCGAAGGATTCAAATCAGGTGACAGGAAAAGAGTGAGAGAATGATGATGATGATGATGATGAGATACCAGGCCTTCATGATTGATGAAGCGCCTTAAGGAGGACGTGCTGATGCCCCTCACATTTCTCCTCCTCTCTCCTCCTCCTTCTGGTCCTCCTTTCTCTTTTGCTTGCCAACATCCTTTTTTGTCTTTGACTCCATCCTTAAGCCCCTCCCTCTCTCCTCTTTTCCTTCTTTCCTCCTCCTCCTCCTCTCTGTGCCTCTTGCTCAGCCAGGCGGCAGGGCGCTAATGTAGCGTGGCACTTTCTGCAGCTCCGAGTCACAATGAGATCGGGCTTTTACGCAGTGACCGCACAGCGACCTCCCCCGGTATCGCTGCACACAGTCGCTTTGCTCCGCCGGGGGATGTCCGGGGCGAGGATGGAGGCGATTGGCTGCGGCGGTGTGGGGGGGGGGGGGGGGGGGTTGGCATGTAAAGGATGAAGGAGAAGGGGGGGGGGGGGGGAAATGAACAAGCAGGGCTCTGCTGCTGACAGGTGTAATCAGATCAAATGACAGTGAG
>NC_090919.1:2789299-2931825 GCF_040956055.1 Brachionichthys hirsutus
AGAGTCATAACCAGACAGCCTGAGGTATCTTTGGTGACGAAGAAGCTTCCACTCCGAGCGAAGTGATACCGCCCTGAAATCCTGCTGGCGGCCTTTAGAATCCAGTCATTTATGAGTCCAGGTTTTCCATAAGTGCAGATGATCTTCCCTTCTGTCGAGATGCTTCTGCTCCAAAACTGGATCCAGTTGGACCCGGGCGTCCATGCCCCGGCCATTTTTGTTAAAAACTAAAGACCCTCTCTCTCAATGTTGAAGACTTTTGAAGGGATCCATTGCTTAAGTTCGTGATACCAAACACAGGTGATGACGTAACCGCTGACTTCAGTAGAACGAGTTCAACCGGACAGCGAGCGAGTTAACCCGCATCCTTTATTTACACTCACCGTGGTCGAGGATTGCGCTTCAAACCGATCACCATCAAGATAAATGTTGGAAATGTCTTACATTCACATTTTATATCCAAATATATTTTATGATAAGGTTAGTAGGGGAATAAGAGAGAAATATATTCCCCGAGTTGGAATCTTCTGCTTTCGGAGCCAGCAGAACCGTCAGTGAAACGATGTCAAATTGCCGCTGGCAAAATAACCTCATTATAATCGAATGTTTCTCACAGGACTGGTTCCAGATCTGTTTTTGCTTTAGCAGACTGCAGGAAGAGTTTCCTGCATGCCAAAGATGCCTGGTTGGTTCGATTCTTCCAACCATGCAGGCATCGCCGTCTCCTCTTTGATGTCGGAATGACAGTGATGAATTGCCGTGACCTCCGGTACACTTTCATAATTTAATCTTCTTTTTTTGGGCGTGAAACAGAAATGGGTTTGTGATTCCCGGAGACTATAATCAATGCAAAGTCAGCTTTGAGCAGGTCGGGTCTGTGAATTTAAATACAACAAAAAAAAAGGGGGAATAAATTGCACCATCTGGCATAAACATAACACTTTGGGCTGACCTCAACTGTCAGATACATGCATGCAAATGTGCAGTGACCCAGTCTCCACTGCAAAAAGTGAGATTCGGGTCATTCAAGTGACCGTTCATGTGACACAGACTGAAATGTGACAGGCAAGCGTGGTCAAGGCCAGTCCAAGGAGCCAACCACAAGCTGCTTCGGTGACGACTGCAACAGCTGCAGACACAAAGAATATATATATATGGCATTGTTATATATAACCCCGGTAGTTTTAATCAGCGGTTCCGAGTGCTGGTTTGCATCCGCTATACCAAGACCAAGCACGGATTCTGCTTGGGCATCACTGGGATGATTTAAATGCATAAGAGGGGAATTAAGTTTTGCTGCTGATGGCATTTGCCAGTATTATTTACATTCAGCTAAACGCCCTGAGATGGTTTTCATGTGATATGAGGATGGAAGGAGGGTCGGGAGAAAAGAGGAGAGCACAAGACTGATGTTTACATAATCGGGGAGAGGAGATGGTAATCAGAGATGTATGAGGACGTATTGCTTGTTGACGAAACGTCCCCCAAATTGAATCTGAGAGCAAACGGCGTTGATTTCTCTGCTTATCGACCTCGTCGGTTCTCTCCAGTTCATCTTCCCTGCTTCCACATGTGGAGCCGCAAAAGAGATCCGCGTCTTCCCGCCGCTCCGCCACCAAACCGTTGTCTCCGCTCAACGGATGCATCTCAGGGAGCTTCTCAAGCTGCATGGCCGTAAATCATGAATTTACGATTTCAGAATTTCAGATTTATAAAAGGGTTTAATCTTGTGCTTGTGATTACCCTTTCATTTCCATTTAGACTTTAACCTGGGCAGGACCTTTCCTCCTCCCTCTTCCTGTGGAAGAATCCCAGTCAATCCCATCACGTTGCTGCAGATGGAACGGAGTCGCACGCTGCAGTGGAAACATTCAGGGGCGTTTTAATAATAGACCCTGTGACACTTCTGACCCCGGTGTTTAGTAGAATCCTCTCGAGTGAATAACTTTACCCCGTCCTTGTTTGTCTCCTTTGAAAGACATCAAGGGGAAGGACCTGCGCTCCCACGGCGTTGAGGGGAAGTCATTAATGCTGTTAACCGGGGTCCGTCCTTGGCTGCTGTTGGGGGGGGGGGGGAGGGGGGTGGAGAGACGGGGTCCACCTGACCCCGTCTCTCTGCAGGGGGACGCCGTCGTGTGGAGGAAAGACCTTGCAGCTTCAAAAGCCCGTTCTCCGAGGATCCGAAAATAGAACAGAACTACTGTTTGTGAGTGAAGGGGGGGGGGGGGGGGGCAGGACCATATGCTCTTCCTTCTGGCCGTGAAACAGGATGAGCTAATTAAATCAAGCGCTAAGTTTTACACGAGTGGGACAAAGCTTCTGTGTTTCTACATGACAGCAGTAATTACTGCTGTAAAGCAACGCCGCCTGGCTAACGGCACGCAGCTAACGCCCAGCGCAACGTGCTACTGAAGCTCATCAGGAAAGCTTTAGCGTTTGCTCATTTACAGGTCGAACCTTTGCTTTTCTCCAGACACCTGATGTTTGTTTGTTTGTTTGCTTTTCATCCGGGAGCTCGCCAATCTGAGGAGCTGAATTTAACGCCGCCCCAGATGCTTGTGTCCCTCCTGGCGACGGCTGAGAGGAACAAAGACGAGGAGAATAAGCCGCTCCCTGCATGCTGATAGAAATGTGCCGACACCTATTTGGATATTTATTCTAAATATGAACCAAACCCGTGCGTTATTTACCTGCAATCTGCAGGGAAAGCGTCGGCAGCTGCGTGTGGTGGATTTACACATCAAACATTTCCCTCGCTGCCTTCCTCTTCGTGTTGTCGAGCTCTCTCCTCTTGTCTTATTTTACATCCTCTCAAAGGAGCGTCTTGTCTTATATTCATTGTCTTAATTCCGCCGCCAAGGAGGTGATGGTTTTTCCAGGTGTTTGTCTGCTTGTTGGCAAGATAACTCAAAAAAGTCACAATGAGGAAACTATTATGCATTTGAATAAATGAGATAATTTTATTTTGCACCCACACGGGAGTTCGCTCAGCTGATTTGACCTCCTAGCATTGTGGGCGTGTCAAAATGGATCAATGGATATCTGACAGACTTCCCCCTGCAGCTTCGTAACACTCTGACATAAAAAAAAAGCCTTATTGCTTGGAGGTTTTTATCCTTGAGTATCACCAAGTTTAAATTCCTCTTGAAAATAACTATAATTATCCAGATTAGCAGAAACACATTAGTTAAAATCTTCCTCCAGCTGCAAAAACTCATCAAAATTTACCTCGATTCTTCTAATCCCAGGCTGACAAGCTTTTAATATTCTGTCGGTTGGACTTCTCTTGTAGCATCCGCTCCGTAATGGCGGATGCATCTCGCGCCGGCGCATTTGATATCCTCTTCAGCCGTCGCGTCCTCAGGAGCTGTTCTCATTTGGTTGCAATAAAGACGCCTCTAAATCCTCCACATTTGACCTTTTTCATGCACGCCGGCTCCCCGCCGCCGCCGCCGCCAGCCGGCTGTAAACTGTAGCAGGCTGCTGCTTTTAAAGAAGTCGGTGCATGGAGAAATGAGGAGCGTGGAGCACCGGTTCACATCCAAGCAGGCTGTAAATGTCACCTAAACCCTCTTCCGCTGTTATATTTGGCTATTCGCGCGCTGATTTACTCGTGAAACCTTCTATCTATTCACGGCGAGAGCTGTGAAACGCTTCGGGGAGAGCTCGGGGGGGCCAAACGCCGAAAAGCTAAAAGGGAAATTTGGGACAGGGCCCCCGCTTTAATGCGTAATTGCTTTGGGCCTGTGGATCTCAGCCTGATGGAGGCCGCTCGCAGCCGGGCCCTGGCTCCACCGACCCACTTACATAGGAATCAGATAGCAGAGCCAGAGATTGTGTTGCAGCACGGGGGCCGTCGGATCAGGATATTAATACCAGCCTCTCTCCGCTCTAATAGACTTTGAGTTGAAGGAGTGGCTGGAGTTCAGGCCTCGAATGTGATTAAGGTCGGCCACCCAGGCGGCTCGCGTGGCTGCGTCTCTGCAGCCGAACAGCTTCCGTCTACGTTTGTGGGCCCGAACGAGAATCTGAACTCTTAATTCAGGCACGCGTGATGGATGCATCCAACCGGATTCATCGTGCACAGACGAAACCGGCCCGAGGTCGGATTATTAGCAAGGACTGTGACGTCTTAGCCGGTTCGAGACGCGACCGCGGCGCCATTAGCTGATGGAGATCAGCGAAACGCCACTGCAGCCTCAGCCTTAATGGAAAATAACAGAGGATTTTGTTCATCCAGGGAATCCAGCGAAACACTTTCATCCCAAATTCCGGCACTTCTTTTATTTACAGAAATTTGCACAATTTATTTATAATCTGTCAAAAATATCGATGACAAAGACACTCGGTGGATTTAATGGAAAACTGGTTGGATCATTTCTGGTGATTAAACCTCACTTCCTGCAAATGTTCACCTGCTGGCCAATAAGTCCCGCCCACTGACAGGTGCTGCCGTGATGACACCATCAGGATTAGGCGAAAGCGGGACGTAAATAAATTGCGATTTTTCACCTCTAAGGTTCTCAGATGGTTTCATTTAGTAAATTGTCAGAAACCCAAAGAGTTAAAATGATCCAAAAATACACGGAAAAGCCGACGGCGTGGGTGCGAGTACGAACGCAGAGGTGTGTGGAGGGATCTGAGTCATCAATTCCTCTCCCGTGATTCAGCGTCACGATTCCAGGCCACAAACTACCGCTTCACAGATTCCGAAAGCACATGACGCTCCGGCGCCGGTCTCTTCTTTTGACACATGACCTGTCGCCATAATTGAATCCATTCCATGACCACCGGATTAAATATTGATCATGGAATCACGCACATAATCTTATTTTAAATGCTTGTTCTGCTGTGCAAGGCTCTCTGCTAATGAGACACTTGAAGTGCTCTGACTCCTCACCGCCGCCAAATTGATCAAAAGCTAAGAGATTACAGATTTGTGAAATTAGTGGCGCACGAGAGGAGTTTCTATTTCAATCATCGCCGCGGTGGGTTTGCACGACATGCACACGGCCGAGGAGTTATCATTCACGTTCTGGCTTATCATAATGCCTTGTGGGATGTAAAATGAAAAGAAATTAATTAGCCGTCCACAAAAAATGCCTCGTCAGAGTCTTTCAGCAGATTTTATTGGCGGCCTCAGCAGGACGCAATCGATGGAGCTTTGAGTCATTTCATTGGTTCTGGCAAAATGGCGCCACTAAATGTCATTTTCTGTGGGCATGTAAAGAGGGCAGCTCTTAAACTATGGTGTCATTTAGCATTTATTTTAAATTATGCAATAAATACGCTACAAAGGAACATTGGCTTCGGTAGAGTTACAGACGCTACAAAAACTGATGTGTCCCGACGAATCGTACGGCGACAGGAAGTCAAAAATATATCCCAACAAGAGAAAAAACTTTACAGTTTCATGCATACAGATGAGTTTTAATGCTTTAAAAGACATACAAGAGTGGATGGCCACAGTAGAGTTGAATTTATTGACACAAAAAAGAACCCCAATATAAATTCTATCATCTTATCCTTACACAGGTTTACCAAGACCAACAATCAAAGACAGACAAATGGGACCTACCATTTTATGTTCATCTAATTCCTGTGCAGTTTTTTTTTCCCTTTCCTTGGTCTCAAGGTTGCAAAATGAACTGCCCTTGTGTACTTCTACTTCATATTAGATATTTGTATATCATTCGTGTGTGAAGCTGGTAGCTTTTTTTTTTTTTTTAGCCTGTGCTTCATGCAGGCTGGGCTGCGTGACTTCCTTCTCAAAGAATAATTCACAAATCGAAACAGTCTCCCGAACCCTAACCCCGGAGCTGAGGCTATGTTGTAACCTGCTGTGGTTGTTTGTTCTATGTGCCGCACCTCCGTTACAGAGGCTACATCCAGACCCCCCCACCCCCCCCCTGGATGAGGTGAATGCAGGCCGATGTGTTGGAAAAACGCTTATAATCGCGCCGACCTGTGAGAGAATTGGGGTCCAGACCTGCGCTGCTCCTGAGGCAGGAGGATGAAAATGTGCTAAAAAAAAAACACCTGCAGCAATGACACCCCCCCCCAACACCCCATCCTCATCTGTCATGCTACTGCGGCAGACGTTGCCATGGTAACAGAAGCAGGGTTTTGTCCTGTGTGATAGAATGCGAACCGTTGACTTCTGCCTCTTGTAAAAAAGCGAATCGGCGGTAATGGATATGGATTTATGGGCCGCAGCTGCGTTGTCTGTGACGCCGGTTGGCACACCCACAATGCCACTGGATGTGTTTTTTATGATGTGGGCTGACTTGTAAATGTCATACTTTAAAGAGCCCCGGTGTTAATTGGCAGCAAAGGGGGGGGGGGGGGGGAGCTAGAAATGAATGAATGGACGTGACGTTGGAGACTTAAGACTTCAGATGTTTATGCAGCGCAGACATTTAACAAAAACCTCCTGGAACTTATGGAAAAGTATGCATCATGTCTTGAACAGTGACTCCATTTTGTGTGACTATCAGGTAGATCTGGCCTGAAGGTAGAATCTCAGTCACGATGTGGAATATAATTATTGTATATGTTATCTTTATCTGCAGTTCTTCCGAATATTCCGGGCCATAGACATCGCCTTGGGAACACGTGTACGCACGTACATAAATAATCACACTCGACTCAAACAGGGGGAAGTCCTTCATAGATTTCCTTCATTTTTCGTACGTGATCAATCTTTAATCTGCGCCTCTCCTCCGTCCGAAGCTGCTGCTGCTCTCTGCCGGCACATTAAACTTTCAGTATGGTAACCGAGATAAACCAAGAGGAAAGGTGAAACGTTCTCGGGGGGGGGGGGGGGGGGCGTTACAAGGTGCCAGACGGCTCGGAATTAGCGTTAGCGCTGAAAACCTGCCGCCGGCACTGCCCATTCAAGGGTTGCAGGTTTTCACGTACAGGTGCCTGAGGGAGCTGTGTGTGTGTGTGTGTACTGATACTTATGTAATGTAGCTCAAATATCTTCTCTCTCTCTCTCTCTTCTGTTATTTGTGTGTGTGTTTTTTTCATTTGTTCGTTTTTTTGTGTACTTGAGGTGTGGCATAAAGAAAATATGTAAGAAAGTAATCCTTGCCCAAGGATGTACATGCATGCTCGGGGTACATCTTGCACATGCATGGAAAAAAAAAAAAAAGCATATCACAGAGAACATTGTGTACAGAAGGGACGCTGGCATCCACTGTGACCTTTGACCCGAGTGTTCAGCACGTCTGTTGTGCTGCGACGACGCTTTGATTAATTAGGCGAACGTGATGATGGCGCCTTACAGACTCGAGAACAAAGTCTGTGTCGGGTGATTAAAAGGGCAAAGCAAGCAGAGAGAGGATGAGGTGACGAAAGCGGACAAAGAAAAGAGAGAGAAAAGAGTTGAGGAGGAGAGAGAGAGGAGCTGACATCCACCGGATGTCCAGGTGGTGTTTAGGCTCGTCCGTCCCAGTCCAAGTGCAACTAAAGTTATTTGTAGAATATTCCAGATGACATCTTCTGTTTTTTTGCACGTAAAATACGATATTTAATTCATGCCACGAGATACACAGCATGTCACTTTTGTTGTAAAAGGCCCTCCTCAGATGTCACTGAATAAATAAAATCTATATACGTATATTTTATTAAAGCGAGCTAAAGTAAGACATCGTGCCTTTACATGTGCTTCAATGGGACCTTGAAAAGAGAGTGATTTAAAACCTGGAAAATGTATCTCTTAGTCACTCATTCAGCCAGAAGTGGAAAACAAAACATCTAAAAGATCTGCTATAAAATAAATTTAGTTAAACAATAAAGAAGATGACTTAAATGAAAACAAGAACCAATCTTTTGTACATCAAATCACTTCAAATATAAAAAAAATAAACAAGATTTACTTTCAAATAAATCTGCAGCGCTGCAGATATGAGTACAGCGACAGCCACTTGCGCGGCTCTCCGTCAGCCAATCGTCTCGTCCGTTGCCATCCTCTCAGCCAATAGGAACGCAAGGGGCTGTCTTGTAGGGGAGGGGGTTGCGTCTCATTAGCTAGATTCCAGGACCTGGCTCTAGCCCACAGGATGCATTCATCTGGAAAGGATTCAGTCCAGAGGGGGGGAATTCATCATCTGTGGCATCACCTCCTCTTCCTCCTCTTCCTCCTCCCTCTCCAGGAAAGACGAGAGTGGAGGAAGTGAAAAAGGAAAACAGAAAGAGAAGTGCAAAATTTTAGAGAGGTGTGTGTTTCCTCTGTTAAATTCTTAACCTTCTTTGCAAAATTCTGACTAAAATTGCTACTTTGGCTTCATCATAGACTTGCATTTCTGCAAATAACCAACGTGTCTCACCGCTATTCCCTTCTTTAATCAGAATAATTCACACCACATGATTGGCTGAAAATATATTTTCTTCAGCCTAAGCAGGAAGATCTTATTTTGATCATTTACCTTAAATTAGCTATTTTAATTAAGGATGGGTGACAAAGCTAGTTAGCAGGCGAGGGTTTCTGCACAACCTGGCGGCGCAAACATCACCCGTATGCACAATTAATGATGTAATTCCATATTTTATTACCAAATTAATCTTCAAATTTTCTAACTTCATCCTATTCTTTCCACCCAATAGCTGCTTTTATTCCATGCAGGCTTTTTCCACCACAATCAATACGCGCGATGACGATTTATCATAAACTAACACCAGACCGTTGTGGTAATTACAGCGAATATTGAAGCCACTTGAATATTAATGGGGGTGTTAAAGCGGATTCACATTAATAGGTCAAGAAGAGAAGAGGGGGGGGGGGGGGGATAAAACCATTGTTTGAAAGACCATTATTCTAATGAGAGTGCACAGACCTTAATAGAAATCAGCCAAACCATTAACTTCTGTTTTAACGCAGCCTGGTAATGTTGCTTCCAACATTTGTAGACATGTGTAAATGTGGTTTCATCCATACTTCCCCAAAAAAGCATCGTTCAGGACCTTTTAGGCACCAAAATAAAGATGAATTAGGGTTACCGTGTTACGTTAATCTGAACTAACACCAACTAAAACAGGAACGATAGTCAAAGAGCGCTTTCATCATTGTCTGGAATGAAAGCGCTGGCTGTTGGCATCAAAATTAACTTCAATATTTACTGGCAAGTGACTCTCCTTGTTCATCTGATTCCCTGCACGACATTGAAAAACGTTAGAACAGAAATAACGTTGTGTTTTGTGTCCTCCAGTAAGACTTTAAGGTTGAATTTTTGAGTCTCAAAGTATTTTAATGAGCAACTTTCAAAGGGTTAAAGAGACTCCTGGCATGCTTTTCATTGTCCTCTTGCTTAAATCTCTCCCCTTGGGGTTAATAAACCCGGAGGTCATCAGTGAGCTCCACTGAGGTTAATGAACGGCTTTTTTAGTCGGGTAAAGTCGTGATGCTAAGCAAAACCACGCAAATGTTTTCATCTTGCAGGGCTGGTGCCGTTATACCTTCCATCTTAAACCTTAACCCATGAAAGTGAAGCCACTAAATACGATGCATTTCAATTTAACAGAGTGCACTCAGGCAGTCAAGCCAAGCTTATAATCAATAAAATCGAGTACTGTATTGAAATATCTGACGATAGATCCAAGGGTTTAAAAGCTTGTATAGATGACATCATACCAAAATGTGTGGAAATTATCTTTTTTTTCTTCTTCATTTTTCCACCTTTAATTTCTCCCCGGACTCTTTTCAAAACGGTATTTCCCTGCAGAGACGCTGAAAGACACGGGGGATCCATCTTCACGCGACACCCTGTCATCAGCCGCCTGGAGGCAGCTCGCCCTGAATGGACCGATTTAAAAACATGGCTGACATGTTGGACACAGACCGACAGTCACACTCCGTAATTTCTCGCCTGGTGATTGCAGGCGAGTGTTTCGCGGCTCCGAGGACGACGCAAGTTGGCTTTTCCTCGCTGTCACGTATTGGATTCTGAGGGAGGCGTACTTTCTCTCATCAAGAGTCATAATTTACTTGTCAAAGCAGGAGTCCTCTCGGCGTGAGACGGCTCTCCTGGGGTTATAATTGCGAGACATTTTTTTTTTTTTCCTGAAATGCCTCCAGTCAAGATGGAGCGTAGGCCTGCTACTCATCCTTTGTGTACTCTTCCTTTAAAAACAAGCCACTTACACGGGAAACAACAACAACAACAACCGAAAAACATGCAGTTAAACCCTCTTATACTTTCGCCGTCCTTCTTTGTCGTCAATAGACTTTCAGCACAGATTAATCCCGGGCCTACAGTAGCACAAGGTCTCCATCTTGTGGGGGGGAGGGGGGGGGACGTGTTAAAGTTGTTTGAAGCAATAAATGGATTTTAAATGAATCAAACCGCTTGTTAAATTCGGCTGAAATTGAGTTTTATTTATTTTTGATGGCGTATTGGACACATTACGAAGGGAAACAAAGCACTTTTCAATCAGCCGGTATTACAGTTGAAATGAGCAAATATTTCACCATGATGACCATGATGACATTCCTGATGCAGATTTGTTCTCCAGGCCTTCGCAGGGACCGCCACCGTCACCCTCCGTCACCGCCCCCGGCCTGGAAGAAGTCCGTTTCGTCCCAGGATGTGTCCTCGTCGCCTTTCGCTCCGGTTATCCACAACGTGGTGTCTGTTGCCACACTTCTGGAGGAGTTTCTGGAGAGCCGGGTCCCACTGCTAAGTATTCTTTGCTCTTTTATACACTACCTTAATACAAGAAAGAGGTACGCTCGCCACGACGACCACTCTCCTACAGCTCTGGTGCGTCGTGTCCATCACTTTTCTGTGTTCTTTCTTCTTATTTTCCCCTCCTCTTCCTCTTTTTTTAGTTCCTGTATGTGGTTGGCAGGAAGTATTTCTTCAGTGTCACTGTGAAAGAACAAACACAACCTGATGCTTAACTGAAATCTAAAAATCGAAGCGTCTGCTCTGAAGGAAAAAAAAATCAGTTTAACAGGCAGAAACATTGAACAGAACCCAAGACTCATTGATATTGATTTGTATTGATTTGGCCTCCTGTTAACCCAAGCCGGGTTGTCCTGAGGTGTGTATGTTTGGCGATTACGGCCGTGATGGATGTCTCTCACGTGTGTGCTGCTTTTAGTAAATGTCAAATGAATTGCTTTTTTATTGGACTCCCTGCGTTCAGCACTTTTCTCTCGATTCGAGGCATCTAAAAGAATGCCTTTCATGAATAAATTCCAGCCCTGCCGCCTTCAGGGAGTCGTTCTTTTTAATGGAAATGGAAATTTGGATCGCCGTTTGCTGTTCAGTTTGCCCCCGAAATTAAATGTTCAATCAAGGTGATGAACTGGAATTGGGAAAACGTAGAAACATTTGGTGCAATCTTTCCACTGTAATTTTATTCTGTAATGGAACATCTGGGGGTTTTATTTTTTTTTGCTTCACTTTCACAACTGTCGATTTTAAAGCGGATGCTGCAAATTAATTTAAATTTCCTTTTTCATTCTTGATTAAGAAGCCTGCAAAATGGTGCTTTTGCTGCAAAATAAATTCTCTGCCCATGTTTTGGTTGAAATGAGGGTAATTGCATTTATTTGTAACCAGTAAATAAATTCTAAGGACATTTTGTCAGTTAACAACGTTCTGGCTCCGCTTGCATTTCAATGTCTGCGTCTTTTATTGTGTTTGGATCCATTTCTTTTCTTTGTTATACCTTTTAAAACACGTCGCTCGCTGCCTTTGTCCAAAATACGACGTGTACATGCTTGGATTGAATGCAGTAATCGGTTGTACTAGTACACTATGACTAACAGAGGGAAGTACTGACGGAGCAGTTATTGTCGTTGCAGGAATGATTCGGACCTTCTAACAGCGGACCGACCAGAAGCCGCAAAATACCGCAAGTATGTGATTGGCTCGCCTCCGCTGGTCAGACGTGATCCGTGCTACCTGTGGACAGATGACATCGAACCCAAGCCAACACTTCCAAGTCAAGCGTCCCACATGTAAACGTCCCAGCGTAGCAACCCCGCCCGAGGCCGGAGGCCGCTTCAACGTGATCCCCGACCCGTAGCTGTTAAATCACGCTAACGGCTACCGATGGTCATTCTGTCTGCTGGAGCTCCTTCCGGCTGTGGGTCGGAGAGACATGACAGATTCCACATCCTGCACCCAAGTCGGCCTGACCAGTTGCACAACGCTGTGTCTGCAAAGGCCTCTCTCTCTCTCACACACACACAAATAGCTCGTCCTATCCTCTGTAGGGTATATAAGCAGAAACAGAAGTCTCCCAAGACGGAGCAGCAGCAGCAACAGCAGCAGCAGAGCGCCTCCACCCAGCAGCAGCTTCTTCCGAGGTGGGTCCACATTAGAACTGCATTTAAACTAGATTTACATTACATTAAAACCTTTTACTTTACACTCGTGAGGTAATGCATTCATAAGCCGTGCTTCGATACGACTGATTTATCCATATGCGTCCCAGATGTGAAGATGCAACTCATCCGAGAACGTTTAGAACATTCCTCTGCTGTTGTGTAATCTCGAGAAATCATTTGGTGAAAGCGGAACAACCTCTGATTACCTGTAACAAAGACCCTTGCACGAACATATGAGGAGTGTGATTTTATTACGTATTGAAATGGAGAATGTGCTCTCTTTTTATTTTATATATATTCCCACCGATCCTAATAATGCAGGTGTCACCATCGAAACATTACAGAAGTGGGAATATCTTTAAAATAGAACCTGTTTTTATGCAAACTGCTCATTGTGCAGCTGTGCCGATGCTTCAATGAAGATTTTTCAAACTACAGACTCAGATCTGCTGCTGAGTTTACCCTGGAGGATTTGTTTTTTTTTGTCTCCTGACAGCTTTTGCCAAGGTTGTGTTAAACACATGTTTCCCCGAGGTATTTTTCCACGGTGGAAAAGTTCTACTAACAAATACATGGTGGTGTGACAACTTTATTTACTCGGTACATGGGTGCAGTTTTGCCACACTTCCCTTGAGTAGTTCCATTTTTTTTTTTTTTTGCTACTCCATATTTCTATTCCTGGGCTTCTCTTTATGAAAAGATTTGAAGTTATTTAAAATGAATGTAACATTTTTATGTTCTGTGTTTATGTAAAATGTTTCCTACATCACCCAAACGGATGCACTGGAGTGAAAACTGCAATATTTCTCAATGAAATTGAGTTTTTTGCATAAAGTTGATTCTCCTTCTGCTTTTGGTCGCTTCCGATTAGCAGACTTTTCTCTCCATTTCCTTTCCACATGCTTACATAACTGTGGTGGCGGTTTGAGGCAGACACCACGTGGACTGATGATGTCATTTCTCCTGTCATTCCTGTTTGATGGATTTAAATGAGTCACTTTGAAGGATGCTGTTTAGGTTGATTTGATGGAACAGCCTGTGAGTCTGTCTCTTATCACAAAAATGCAGTGTTTGTGAAGAGGAAATAAAGCAGCAAAGGGTTAAAATGACTACGGAAGAATGTCCCAGGAAGACAAGTAACTGTAAACTGTCCATCAACGCACCAAACGCACGTAGAAACCACCTCCCTCTAGCTCTTAGTACTTAATACTTCATATTTTTATGCTTTAATGCTGATTCAGATTTGAAAATCCAGTTGACTAAAATGGACACACACACACACACATGCATGTTCCCAGTTTGTCCACAGATGTAAAGCAGATGCTCTCCCAACATGCAGTAATGAAGTCAGAGTTGTTGAAGTTGCTGCCACCTTTTTTATGAAAAACGCACCGCTGCAGTTCGCTTTGGACTTGTTCTGAATATATTTTAGAATAACATGTTTGTTTTTCTATCCAGTCTCGTGACAGATCGTCCCAACCCCTGAAACCATCATCACCATGTCTGACCAAGGTGCCAGCCTGATTTCTTCTTCTTCAGCACCCCCTCCTCCACCTGGACCCCCTCCCAAGGTGACGAACCGTGGTCGCGCCGCCGGTCCAGTCGCCAACTCCAACGCCGACTCGTCGGACTTGCTTGACTTTGAGCCGTTTGCCGCACCGGGCCCAAGAGGGTTCCCGCCTCTGACTGGTGAGGGACAGAACAACAGATAAACACACTTTCCTGCCGCTGACCGAGAACATCGCTGGCATCCGAATGGGATGAACTCTGCTCCCTCCCTGCCCGGTTATCGCGCCACCCTTCCTGCACAGAGACGGATATCGAGATGCAACAGAGTTCAGTTTTGCTCCAACATGTACCCTAAGTTCTAGAGTAACTTGTGGCCTTGGACATTTCTGCAAAGTGTAGATATATCATCACTAAAGTACAGCGGAACCTCGGTTCTCGAACATAATTCATTCCTTAATATTGCTCGAAAACCGATTTGTTTGAAAACCGAAACTACATTTCCCATAAGAAATAATGGAAACGAGTTGAATCCGTTCCTCCGCACCAGATAATGCCTTATATGTAACTACATGTATCTTAACAACAGATAATTAAACACAATTCTGTATAATTTTCATACCGTTTTTGCTGCATGTCGGGCGGAAGGTGGAAGGAGGGAAGGGACAAGGGTGATTCCTTTGAAAGGGAGTCCGCCTAGCAACTGCAAAACATGCCCCGAGAAATGAAAAACCACATCAAACGACCAATTTACATTTCCTTGATTTGGTTTTCCTACCATCCATGCAGAGTATCTTGACATCTGGGAGGTGGACATGATGAGGAAGCCGACTGAGGCGAACAAGCAGCAGCACCACACCGACGCGTTCAACTCTGACTACCTAATTGTCCGCCGGGGACAAGAGTTCCAGGTCAAGATTGTCTTCAATCGTCCCTACAAACCAGCAGAAGACAAGTTCGCTCTGGAGTTTGTCATCGGTCGGCCGAGCTAACTTTCTTATTATCTAAATTATTGATCGCATCATCAAACATTGCTGCAACGGAAGGGCGCTCAGTCTGAAATCAGCCGATGCCTCGCCTTCCCCACAGGTTCCAGCCCTCTGTACAGCAAAGGCACCTACGTTCCCGTCTTCCCCACCGAGGACCGCCAGAGCTCCTGGGAGGGTTGCGTCAAAACCACCTCCGACAACACGCTCACCATGGGCGTCACTCCTACGGCAGACTGCATTGTGGGGCAGTACCAAATGTTCATCGCTGTGATGACGCCCTACGGTATCCGTAGGACCAGACGGGCCGACAGCAGAGACCTCTACATTCTCTTCAATCCCTGGGCGGCAGGTTTGGTTTAGGCTTCTGGGAGATATTTTTGTGGATTGTATATGGAATATTTTACGGGATTTCCTTTCACCTTTAACGCTTTAAACTTCAGCCGACGCCGTATTCCTGGACGACGACAAAGAGCGGCAGGAGTGCGTGATGAACGAGCTGGGGGTCATCTACCACGGCGCCTACGACGACATCGCAGAGAGAAGCTGGAACTATGGACAGGTGGGGGTGGAGTGGTTAAAAACCGATTTTAAAGATTTAACCGAAGCTGTCTTTTTTTTCTAGTTCAACTATGGCGTCCTGGATGCCTGCCTGTACATCATGGACAAATCTGAAATGCCAATCACCAACAGAGGAGATCCCATCAAGGTGACCAGAAAGGCCTCTGCTATGGTGAGGAGGCGTGAAAAGACATCGATACAGGAATGTAAAAGTGAAAACTTTCTGTTGCACAAGAAACAAACTCAAAGGCATTTAATTTATTTACAGGAAATAAACCATCATCCTCATTCTTATGCGTGATTTGTGAATAAAATTAAGATGTAAATCCAATCCCTTCATCTTTTGCCGTCATCAGCTGAACTCCCTCGACGATAACGGCGTGCTGGTGGGGAACTGGACCGGCGACTACACTTACGGCGTGGCGCCTACTTCCTGGACCGGCAGCACGGAAATCCTGCTCACCTACTCCAGCTCCAAGACGCCCGTCTGCTACGCCCAGTGCTGGGTCTACGCCGCCGTCTTCAACACCTGTGAGATCTTATTCATGAATCCCTTCTAAAATAAATTAATTTGTAAAGAAAGGGAAGTCATTCGGTTTGCTTTCATGTCCTTTTGTGCTCGTCTCTCCAGTCCTGCGTTGTCTCGGCATCCCATCGCGGGTCGTCACCAACTACTTTTCCGCCCATGACAACGATGGAAACCTGAAAACCGACATCATTCTCCACGACAACGGCAGGATCGATCGCGGCCGCACCAAAGATTCTATCTGGTAATGCATGCAGGGGCTCTTTGTAAATCGGCCTGATCCGCAGGAGAACACCTCAATTTAGAAACACAAAATAGGCGGTTTTATTACATTAATTTAATTTGTGACGCTTGTCAGGAACTATCACTGCTGGACCGAGTGCTACATGTCCAGACCAGACCTCCCAGCGGGCTTCGGAGGCTGGCAGGTCGTGGACGCGACGCCACAGGAGACCAGCGACGGTAAATTACATTTATGATGACGGGTTGGGATTAAAATAGTGAAAATGGATTTACACATTTAATCTCTTGCTCCGTTGTCCCCTTAAGGCATGTACAGATGCGGTCCTGCATCGGTCCAGGCGATCAAACACGGACAGACATGCTTCCCCTTTGACGCTGCCTTCGTGTTTGCTGAGGCGAGTTTTTGATCATCCGATAAATCACGCAGCTGCTTTTCCTCCATCCTCGCCGGTCTGATTTGGGTCAGATGTTTATTAGCTGGGTTCTTTTTTTTTTTAATCCCCTCTGGAACATTCTCCCTGTAGATCAACAGCGACGTGGTGTTCTACTCTCGTAAAAAAGACGGAACCATGGACCCGGTGAAAGTGAACCAGACTCACATAGGTCGCATGGTTTTGACCAAATCTCAGGGAGACGTGACCCGCCGCGACATCACCAGTCAATACAAGTTCCCTGAAGGTCGGAGACGACTTCTGTACATCGCTGTGTTTTTAAAAGGCTTCTTTTTCAGACACAAATTCATGAATTGATCTGCTCTACATTAAATATGGAGAGATTTTTGTCATTTAGAAGAATTCAGTTAGCCTGTTAGCATGAAATAAAAAAAAGTTAAAGGCACATTAATAGATTTATTCACCGTTCCAGGCACTAAGGAGGAGCGGACTGTCATGGAAAAAGCAGAGGGGTACGGCTGCAAACGAGAGACGTCCAACCCCCCCGAGGCTGACGTGGACCTAGTTCTGCCCGCCCTGGGGGTCAGCGTGGGCGATGACTTCGAGTTGACCCTGGAGTTCGTGAACCGCAGCGACCAGCCTCGCACCGTGGACGCCTACATCAGCGGCAGCGTGGTGTATTACACCGGCGTCACCAGCTCGGAGTTCCTCTTCAGGGATCCCACAGTAAAGATTGGGCCCAAGTCAAGTGCGTGAAGGGTTAACTTCTTTATCGCCAGCACAATAAACCCTTAAATCAGCAGCAGCAACAACGAAAGCAAATGTAGAAAGCATCTTTCTCTTCACAATGTTCAGCTTTTGTGTTTTTTTGGAATGCGTAGGCGTGAAGGAGACGGTGGCTGTCAAGTCAAAGAGCTACATGAAGAAGCTGGTGGAGCAGGCCAACCTCCACTTCATAGCCACCGGGAAAGTGAAGGAGACGGGCCAGATCGTCACCGCCATGAGAGTCGTCACCCTGCACAATCCCACGCTCACGGTCACGGTGCGGCGTCGCGGCCGACCGCCGCTCTTCCCCGCATGAAGGACTTTTTTTTTTTGCCAGCTTTCGTTTTATCGCATAAGAAGTTTGTTCTCTTTTTTTCAGGTGTCGGGCCACAACAAAGCGAATGAAGAGATGGTGGTGACCGTTGAGTTCACCAACCCCTTCAGCTTCGGCCTGGAGGGAGTTTACATCCGCATGGAAGGACCCGGAGTCATGCTGCCCAAATTCAAATACTACAGGTGAGAGAGAGCTCAGCAACCTGGAGGGGATTCTCTAACTCTGACCTCTGACTCTAACGCCGACCTCGCTGGTTTCAGTGTGATCCCGGGGGGCTCCTCCCTTATCTGGACGGAGTATTTCACCCCGCAGAGAGCCGGCGACACCAGGGTGATCGTCACTCTGGATTGTCCCACCCTCCGGCAGGTCCACGGCCAGGCGTCTCTTGCAATCAAACCCTGAAGATCAAAAGGAGGCTCGTCGTCATCCAGTTTACGCACACTTCAGCCCCCAATGTAGACACATAACACTTTGCTTATGCTTGTATGTAGATTTTATACATTTATGATTACAATTGCGACGGTTCAGTTGACAATCAAAGAGCCGACAGACCTCTGGGTATAAGTAATTGCAGAAATACGTGCAAAACGGGAAAACAAAATGTTCCTTTTTCATAGTCACAATTCACAGATCCACGTAAAACAAAATAGAAATGAACTTTAAAGGGAGCGGAAATGTGGATGCTTATTTTTTTTAAGTTGTAATGATGGGTCATGACCACCAGGGGGCAGGATTTCTTCCAATAAATTGACAATTCTAAATGACGACAACATACATAAAATGAATATCCTCCTGAGACCCAGCCCGTTGACATGCATCCTCTGTAATGGACAAATGTCCACTACAGAGGACATGCTACAGCGGATATAAAAAGGAATCTCTGTCTCCTGTTCCAGAATAAATTCTTCAATTCCTTCTGATACGTTCTATTTTCACACCTTGTGAATCAAGGGCTTGTTTCAACCAACCTAAACATTGGAATTACAACTGATTTCTGTGAGTTTTAATACGTTTTTGTTGGATTATTATAGTGTGAGCATTACATGATAGACAAATCCTTTTTAGTTCATTTTATTAAGACACCCGTGCATATTATTGTATTTTTATTTTTTTGGTACACAGCTTATTATTGCATTCACTAATAAAATAATAGGCTTTGCTGAACAACTTATCTGACTTCTTTGAGAAGAACCCTGCTTGTCTCTCAAAAAGAGCTTCTTTAGAATTGTGTCATAATGTTTTAAGTGCGCTGACACGAGAACAGGAATACGCAAGAAATGAAGTATAATTTCACAACTTTGTGTTAGTTGGCTCTATTCTGCGGTATCAACGAGACCCCCGCCACTTTCTCAATAGGAGGAACGCATTCCTCAACATCATTAAAAGGAAAATGACAAATAATAGCTTGAGGATTCTGAGGAAAAAAAAGGTTGCATCACAAAATTTGAGGGGGGGTCTGCCATGGTTCAATCGCTTCCATGGAAATCGAGCTGTGTGTGTATAAAAAGGAGACGCAGAGAGCACCAGGCTCAAGATCCAGCAGAGGAGATTCTTCCAGTCTAAACTGCAGACAGAAGAGGGGTTGACTCCATTTGAGACCTGAAACGACATCCGGCAAGTCCTCTTACAAGATCTCACCGATTCCTGACCATGAAGAATATCGCAATCCTCTGCATCTTCCTCCTGGCCTGCGCTGCCGTTTGCCCTTCTCCAGGTGAGTGTCTGTCACTTTCTTTTCTTTTGCATCCACCAAGAAGATTTTGTTTATTTGTTGGTTTATCTATGAGCAGGAAAATATTTACTCTTTTATGGGGTTTTTTTTCTCAGTTATTTTGAGGTGCAAATGTATAAAGACGATCCAAGCTGTGATGCCTTCGTCCATCACTGCCGTCGACGTGTATGATCCTCGTCCGTACTGCAATAAGCTGGAAATCATGTAAGTACCGTAGCACAATCTTACATCAGGAAATATTGGATTCATTATCTTGGGATATATATATATATATTGCTTAGTCTACTTATTTATATACAGGGAACATCATATTTTAAGATTTCTTTCTGAGTAATATTCTCTTGCTGCACTTACAAATCATTTCATTTTCCTTTTTTTTTCCAGCGTTACACTGAAAAATGGGAGAACACGATGTCTTGACCCAACGCAAAACTTCACCCAACGGATCATGCAAAGAATACGAAGGTAAGTTGAAAGGATTTTTTTAATTTTTTATCTGCTGATTTTAATTTACTGTGAATTATTATTAAGAGGAAACATTGCATGGGATGTTTTTCTGCAAGAAGGGGAGGTCAGATATCTTGTTTGCCTCTCTTGGGGTAGCAGGCCGAGGGCAGTGAATTACGTATTGTGTTTTTAAATGTCCGTGTAAGGATGAATGTGCAACTTCAAGTTTATTTTCTGACCTTATTCCAACGTATTAATACATTTGGATTACATTAGGAAAAACAAAAACGCCCCTTGATTGAGCAAACAGTGGTATTTGCAACTTGTGATTGGAGGGGGGTCATAAGTTGATATGAAAGTAATTCTAAGAGTTAAGAAGACGACGCCTTTCGAAACCAGTGTTGTCGAGAAGTAAGGCTTCAAATTAAAGCATGAACATGATGTGTTTTTTTCTCCACAGGCAGAAATTGGACAGCTAAAATGGACACCATGGGGGGACCAACAGGAGTCCTGGCAACATCATCATTATTGTGGTTATCACTATTAGAAATAAAATGACGTATAGCTTTTTAACAAACATATTTTTCCTTAGAGAGAGAAGGTGATTGGTATAGTTCCCACTTCTTTAAAAAAAAAAAAAAAAGGAAGTACAACCGAGAGACTTAAAATTCTTTCACTTCCTTTGTTCAAATCGAAATATTGCGAGCTCCAACAGTCAAAACTCGGTGAGAAGAGTCCCGTACGGAAAATATTCACATTGGTGAGACACAAACAAACATTAAGATGTTTCAGGTTTACATATATGCTGATGCCACTAATCTGTTTTTAACCAATACCTGCCTTTATATTATGGATTAAATGGGTGACTATTGCAATGCATCTGGCTGGAATTATATCTCACCTCTGTGGCTGATGTTCGGGTTTCCAGGGTGACCAGCAGATAAATATAGTTTTTTAATATTGTCATCTTCATTCATAGAGGTTAGGAGAACATTACAGCTGTCATCTTTAACTTTGTCTGAGATGTAATTCAAGCTGGGATAAAATGACTTTTGAAGAAATGTGAACTATGTTTTAACGTTTGTTACGATGTAAGATCAAATGTACAGTTATGTTTAATAATGTGATACAACAGTAATAACTCTGACCATGTGACACTACTGATGAAGAGGTGCAAAGATCAAATAAAATGTGAAACATTTTGCGTTCAAAATAATCAACCAATGCATTGTATCATTTGGTACACACACAAAGGCGTCGTTTCATGAGTTCCCAAACCAGAAAAAAACGAAGACTGAGTTGAGACTGTGGTCTGCAGCCGTGCAGCTCTGTATACCCACCACGCCTAACGCTAATATACTTATAACAGCGTTATAAACAGTTATGATGGTCAACATATTCAGTTAGTTTAGTGCATTAGCAGGATAAAATCAAAGTAAAGCCGGCCGCTAAAGAAAATGACTCTGAGATTTAGAAATTAACCAAAACACTGGATCATTTTAGAAATTTAAATTTAGACCTTTTGATGGGATTTATTGAAAATATTTAAGGACTCACCAGGATGTTTTTCATAGGACGATCATGTGAACGTGTCGCCGTGTGACTTTGCATGATAACACGTTTTTTTTTTATCCCACAGTAAAACCCAAATCTCTGATGAAGACATGCCTTCAATCATACGTGAGCAGCACGTCTCGGCTGTGGTCGGCACCGTCTGAGTGCTTTTTATTGTTACATGCTGTTAAAAAACAAGTCTGGTTTTAAGCCGCAACTAAATATAATCAGTTTAATTCAGTGATTTGGTCGATTTTTGGGTGTTAAAGAGCTTTTATGATCATCAGAGTTAAGTCTCCCCCCCCCCCCCCCCCCCCCAAGCCATCCATTGTCTATAACCCTAACCCAGACAGACAGACAGACGGGTGGATGGATGTCTGTGTGATCCATTTCTGGGACAACAAGTTGCCTCTAAACCTCAGCGCAACCTCTACTTTGACCCCTGACAACACCACCGTCCCATGACCTACCTTCTGCTGCGCATGTGAACGCAGCACAATGAAACCAACACACTCGTATACTACTATTTTTTTCTCTCTCAAATATCCCCGACCGAACACATGACCGCCGCCTGGAGAGTATTTAAAGTCTGCCAATAGCTGTTTGATATGCATCTGAGAAAGAACTCGACACACAAGATGAAGCTCTGCATCCTGCTCCTGTTCGGCATCCTGCTCGTCCTCATCAACGGTAAGAGCGCCTGCAGGCTGGCTTTGGGAGGACGATGATGGGCAGTCATTCGGAGAAGTTTCATTTTTTGTAATTTATTTTTATTTTTTTAAATGCACTGATGATTTTAAAAGCCCAAAACTTGACACTTTACATGAGGGCCGAGCCTCTCTCTGAATGAATCTGCCTCCTGATTGGCCCTCTGTCGCAGGTATGCCGCCCATCAGCAGAGACTACAACACCCACTGTCGGTGCCTGCAGGTGGAATCGAGGATCATCCCTCCCGAAGCCCTCCGGAGCATCAAGCTCTACAGTGAAGGGCCCCATTGTCCGGACACGGAGGTCATGTAAGTCCTCTAGTCTATTAGATCACTGATGTCCTGCCACGTCTTCCTCGTGTCTCTTAACTGTTTGTCCTTCCTTTTGTCCAGAGCCGGGCTGGCGAACGGGGATAAGGTCTGCCTGAACCCTCGCTCATCCTGGGTGAAGAAGCTCGTCGGCTTCATTCTTCAGAAGCAACTCCAGAGCGGAGGAGCGCTTCCGAAGAACAAGTTGTAAGAACATGACGCAAAACGCAGACGCGTCGCTATGGCGACAGTGGAAGCTCGCTCCGCCTTACTACTTACTATATATAAGCATTACGCAAGATTAAACAGCTTGTGCAACTTTAACAGTCTTCTTTCTTAGTTTCATTTAACAAAATATATTAAAATAATAAAATAAATAAATTGAATAAGCTATTATTACTGTGAAGCTTTAAGCATGACTAAATAAACGTTTAAAAAAAAGTGAACTGTGGCCTTTCTTGCATTTAATAATACGTTGCTGAGCGGGTGGAATATATTTCAGCTTTAATTTAACCCTGATGGAACTGTTTGAATTATTGATTTATCTGTGTGGGAGAAACGAATGAGTCAAGAAGTATAAGTTTGTTCATCTCAGATAAGTCCAAACCCGGTTCTGCATCTTGTCTCGTCGCCCAGTGACCCCCCCAGGGGGGAGGGGGGTCAGCCTAATTAGCCCAGTCCAAGCTGTGATTCAGTTAGGTAACTGGAAATAACACTCAACAAGTACTTCCAACGAATTTTGGGCAAAACCCAAATAATTTTTTTATAGAGTCACTTCAAAATTGTCTTGCTGACTGCCCCTTGGGGGGGGGGGGGATCCTGGAGGAAGTTAAAGTCACATGACTTTCCATTTCGCATTCTGTGTTAATTAGAAGGATGGCGTTGGGGAGACTTCCGGCGCGACCACATAACCTTTGCCCCGAGGGAACCCCGCCTGAAGGGCTTCTACCCAACTGTCGGTGACGCAGAAGGTCAACAGGATGTCAAACACTGCAGACAGAGGAAGGTGTTAATAAAAATATATATATATACACATAGATCAGATTCAGTCGCCTCCCAAAGTGAAGGGGGGGGGGGTTCACTCGCCTTGATTAACAGCCAGGATCTTTGAGTGAAAATTCTTGGAGTTGTTTCTCTTCACCATGAACTCGTCTATGGGCAGCCTCGCCGTGCGGACGCTCAGGTCTCTGGCCCTCGACAAGCTCAACTTCTGCAGGGGAGGAGCTCAAAACGTTGATAGAAATCCAATACATCACGTATATATAAAAAAAAAAAAGGTTTTTTATCTGATATCAGTGACAAGAGACGCTGTATTTAAATTTGGCCTGGAAAACAAGTCGTGTTGAATTTTGCCGTTTGCTGGAGCTTCTTGAGAGGAATACCTTCTGAACGCTCTCATCCACAAGGCCTCCGAGAACATACACCTTGTCAGCCTCGACGGTTTGCAGAGCTGAAATAGAAGAAAGAGTACAAATAAAAATAGACATTAAACTTATCCTGCTGCACATTGTCCAATTTGGGAAGGTTTTTTTTGTATGAAATGCAACTAAAACAAACCTTCATCAGCATCTGGCGTGAGGTAGACAACAGCTTCGGGAGGGAAAAGGCCCAGACAGCTTTCTTCTGTTATTTCGATCTGAAAAATTCAATAGTTTTATGTATTGCTAATACATTTTAAAGCAGTGTGTGTGTCTGTGTGACTCTTTTGGTTAAAATAACATTTAAAATAGCTCGTCCTCAGGATGTAATCGACAACAATCACCATGTAGTTCAGGAATCCGTCGTTCATTCGAAGGCACTCTCTGTAGAGGCGGCTGTCCTCTCTCAGCTCCGTCAGGACGAGGTGAAACGGACGCGTCGCTTTCCTGTTCGAACCGTAAAGCCTTCTCAACTGGCCGGCGAGTCGACTTGTTTCCTGAACCGGAATAAAAACACTCGGTTAAGCTGGAATAATGCAGAGCGGGAGGTAGAAATTCTTCAGAACAGGCTGTTTGGACAGATCTGGCACCTGCCTTGTCGGACATGCTGTCTGTCATGCTCAGGTCGACGCAGAGTTTGATCCCTGTGGATTGAGCTTCGGTTAAACGCTCCCTGGTGATCGCTTTCATGGCTCGTTTGGTAATCTGGGTATGATGCCCAGGAGCACCTGTCAGACAAAACAGAGGAAAATGAGTCTTCTGATTGTTGAAGCTCTAAAGTGGAACATAAACTAATATCACCTACTATGATTGGACTCTCTTCACTTGATATTTACCGGCCTCCTGCTCATGGTTGAGCTTTCTCCTTTGCTTCTCTTCTTTCCTCTTGCTTTTCTTTGCTGCCAGCTGCCTCTCCCAGTTGCGCTGTTTTCGCAACACATTCCTCTGTTTAAAAGATGGAAAAGATTTATTTTACACACACTATAATCATTTCATTTTAGAGATATGAGCTTTTCACCCCCCAAAAAGAAACAATTGGGACTAATCTGCACTTAACAGTGAACATTTTGTGTTTTAACCAACTTTTATCAAACTTTTGCCAATGAAAGTCATTATTATTGTTATTTTACATGGTTAATAATTTATATTGATTTAATCAATCCGTTTTTGGACATATCGAACAATGAATTATGCTTTGAGCCTTGATCCCCACGTCATGTTTTTATGTCCACTTACTGAATGAGCTTCCCCTTCTCTCCCTGGCCTGCATTCCCCGACATCGGTCTCCAAGTTTATCTGAAGGAAATCCATCATTTCTGAAATTTCGTTCGTCTGGATTTCAGACATACTTGAGCGAATATGTTCCAAGTGAAGTTGAGTTTTTCCTGATTTTAGTGCAAAGCCTAAAATTATTTCTCGCCGTCGAGGTCTTAACAAGGAAATGCTTTATCAAAAGAGTAAATCCTTAAGTGTGTCGCCATTTAATTGCCACCATTTATTCAAATTGTATGTCTATGATAACATAAACTGGTTTAATAAAACAAGATTATTCTAAAATACATTAAATAACACTTTTAAAACAACAAGCGAGCGATATACACGCCATAAACGAAATCTGCGTCGCTTTAAAGTTGCCAACATGTGAGCGGCGCAAGTGGATGACGTCATAGTAAACAAATGAAAGAAGGTGGGACACAAGAAGAGGCATTCGGATGATTGTAAATAAACAGGATGGCATAAATAAACATGGTTGGGTACATTTTGTTATAGCTCGTCTATAATGTATTTTGTCTTATCTTTTGCATGACGTTTAAATGCAGGTAAACATCTTCTGGAAGGTCGATGAGGTCGTTTATGTTTCCCACCAGAAGATGGCGGTATTAGATGTTAATTTCTGTTCATGCCTTACTATCTGATGAGTTTGACTTTCATATATTCTAAAAAATATATTTCCTGTAATTATATATAGAGAAGATAATTTATTGATGTGTAAGCGCTGCATTCGTCACGACAAACGTTTTCTTGATAGTTTCAGTTTTGAACGATACACAGGAACCTCTTGTGTAATCATGTTTGTACTCGGAAGACAAAAGTGGCTGCACGGTTGGACTGCTACAATCTTGTTATTAAAATCTAAGTTTTCTCGGCATTCCCTGCGTTATATCATTGTGTATATTTCACGATATATGACAACACGATGTAGTTCATGTAATGTTAATGTATTTAACTCTTAAATACATTACATTTGATCTTAAAACAAACGTTTAGCCTCTATTGCTCTTAGCATTTCACGCTAACGCGCTTCTACGTCCCATCCCAACAACCAATGAGAGACCGAGAAGAGGAGGGTTTCGCCAGGAAGCATTGTGGGTATTTCTTTTGTAGAGATACTTATTTTATTTTTTTTCAGCGGATAAACTTTGGTTTTGACGAAAGGCGTCATGTTTATCCGTTGTTTTCTGTCATCCTTTACTTTTCTGTCGACGCAAACATATATTCTCCGACGTTCGGTGACGCGCACCGTGACAGCGGGGGCTGGGAGCGTTAGACTAATACCACGGGCCGCCCGCTTTAACGTTAAGACTATACTTTCAGGGATCATTTCTATAGTTTCTGACTGGAGAAATGTGTTTCTAAAGTGATTGGTCTCGCTAACCACGATGAAGAGTTGCGATACTTCTCTCTGAGCGCGAAGCTGGCTTTGAGTAATGACTTCTGTCATCCGCTCACTGCCCTTGATGACCGTTCACAGCTTCCTACGGAGGCTTTGAGGGGAGAGGTATGATCAGAGTGGTGGTGAATCTATGTTTAAAAAAAATATAAGGCTCTGCTAGAACGCTGGAATACAGTGATGCAAGATCTGTTGACGCGTTACGGTTCTTATTTCTCTTGTTATACTCAAAGGTTAAAGACATTTTATCTCTAATATATTTGAAGAAAGTAGTTCCCAAGTTTTGTCGTGTCAGACACATAATGGAGGCTGTCTCGATATGTAGTGTGATATACTATGTGACCAACAAAGGGCACAAGATCATTAGAGATAGACGGAGGCTGTCTTGATGTAGTGTGATATACTGTGTGACCAGTAGGGGGCACAAGATCATTAGAGATAGAGCACGAGGAATTGTAATAGAGACTGCGACATTAAAGTTAGAGCGCAAGCTCATTTGTTCATTTAAAAAGTCTCATAATGATTTAAGATGAACAACACAGGGGCTTTAAAAATAATAACAATAATAATCATATCGTGTAAAATATGCATTCAATTCACTCACAAATAATCACAGTAAAAAAAAGGGGGGGGTCCGATACGCACTATCATGCAAAATGTCTTTTGGATCTGATCCAGAATGCGGTCAGGAAAAAATATTACATTTTAACAATGAAAACCCATTTATGGAGTCAAAAATCAATTAAAAATACACATTAACTCCGATTCACTTATAATTTTCACGGTTGGTGTATAAAGATAACAAGAACAATTTATAATGATTTTATGCTTAATTACATTTTTTCAGCAGATAAACACTTTGGTTTTGACGAAAGGCGCCATGTTTATCCGTTGTTTTCTGTCATCCTTAACGTTTATGTCGACGCAAACATATATTCTCCGACGTTCGGTGACGCGCACCGTGACAGCGGGGGCTGGGAGCGTTAGACTAATACCCCGGGCCGCCCGCTTTAACGTTAAGACTATACTTTCAGGGATCATTTCTATAGTTTCTGACTGGAGAAATGTGTTTCTAAAGTGATTGGTCTCGCTAACCACGATGAAGAGTTGCGATACTTCTCTCTGAGCGCGAAGCTGGCTTTGAGTAATGACTTCTGTCATCCGCTCACTGCCCTTGATGACCGTTCACTGCTTCCTACGGAGGCTTTGAGGGGAGAGGTATGATCAGAGTGGTGGTGAATCTATGTTTAAAAGAAATGTAAGGCTCTGCTAGAACGCTGGAATACAGTGATGCAAGATCTGTTGACGCATTGCGGTTCTTATTTCTCTTGTTATACTCAAAGATTAAAGACATTTTATCTCTAATATATTTAAAGAAAGTAGTTCCCGAGTTTTGTCGTGTCAGAGACATAATGGAGGCTGTCTCGATATGTAGTGTGATATACTATGTGACCAACAAAGGGCACAAGATCATTAGAGATAGACGGAGGCTGTCTTGATGTAGTGTGATATACTGTGTGACCAGTAGGGGGCACAAGATCATTAGAGATAGAGCACGAGGAATTGTAATAGAGACTGCGACGTTAAAGTTAGAGCGCAAGCTCATTTGTTCATTTAAGAAGTATCATAATGATTTAAGATGAACAACACAGGGGCTTTAAAAATAATAACAATAATAATCATATCGTGTAAAATATGCATTCAATTCACTCACAAATAATCACAGTAAAAAAAGGGGGGTTCCGATACGCACTATCATGCAAAATGTCTTTTGGATCTGATCCAGAATGAGGTCAGGAAAAAATATTACATTTTAACATTGAAAACCCATTTATGGAGTCAAAAATCAATTAAAAATACACATTAACTCCGATTCACTTTTAATTTTCACGGTTGGTGTATAAAGATAACAAGAACAATTTATAATGATTTTATGCTTAATTACATTTTTTCAGCAGATAAACTTTGGTTTTGACGAAAGGCGTCATGTTTATCCGCTGTTTTCAGTCATCCTTTACTTTTCTGTCGACGCAAACATCTATTCTCCGACGTTCGGTGACGCGCACCGTGACAGCGGGGGCTGGGAGCGTTAGACTAATACCACGGGCCGCCCGCTCTAACGTTAAGACTATACTTTCAGGGATCATTTCTATAGTTTCTGACTGGAGAAATGTGTTTCTAAAGTGATTGGTCTCGCTAACCACGATGAAGAGTTGCGATACTTCTCTCTGAGCGCGAAGCTGGCTTTGAGTAATGACTTCTGTCATCCGCTCGCTGCTCTTGATGACCGTTCACTGCTTCCTACGGAGGCTTTGAGGGGAGAGGTATGATCAGAGTGGTGGTGAATCTATGTTTAAAATAAATATAAAGCTCTGCTGAAGCGCTGGAATACAGTGATGCAAGATCTGTTGACCCGTTACGGCTCTTATTTTTCTTGTTATGCTCAAAGATTAAACACATTTTGTCTCAAATATATTTAAAGAAAGTAGTTCCCGAGTTTTGTCGTGTCAGAGACATAATGGAGGCGGTCTCGATATGTAGTGTGATGTACTATGTGACCAGTAGGGGGCACAAGATCATTAGAGATAGAGCACGAGGAATTGTAATAGAGACTGCGACATTGAAGTTAGAGCGCAAGCTCATTTGTTCATTTAAGAAGTCTCATAATGATTTAGAATGAACAACGCAGAGGCTTTAAAAGTACTAATCATATCGTGTAAAATATGCATTCAATTCACTCACAAATAATCACAGTAAAAAAAGGGGGGTTCCGATACGCACTATCATGCAAAATGTCTTTTGGATCTGATCCAGAATGAGGTCAGGAAAAAATATTACATTTTAACATTGAAAACCCATTTATGGAGTCAAAAATCAATTAAAAATGCACATTAACTCCGATTCACTTTTAATTTTCACGGTTGGTGTATAAAGATAACAAGAGCAATTTATAAGGATTTTATGCTTAATTAAATTTTTTCAGCAGATAAACACTTTGGTTTTGACGAAAGGCGTCATGTTTATCCGTTGTTTTCAGTCATCCTTTACTTTTCTGTCGACGCAAACATCTATTCTCCGACGTTCGGTGACGCGCACCGTGACAGCGGGGGCTGGGAGCGTTAGACTAATACCCCGGGCCGCCCGCTGTAACGTTAAGACTATACTTTCAGGGATCATTTCTATAGTTTCTGACTGGAGAAATGTGTTTCTAAAGTGATTGGTCTCGCTAACCACGATGAAGAGTTGCGATACTTCTCTCTGAGCGCGAAGCTGGCTTTGAGTAATGACTTCTGTCATCCGCTCACTGCTCTTGATGACCGTTCACTGCTTCCTACGGAGGCTTTGAGGGGAGAGGTATGATCAGAGTGGTGGTGAATCTATGTTTAAAATAAATATAAAGCTCGCAGGGTGCTCCATTGAATGACGTCTGGAAAAAATATTACATTTTAACGTTGAAAATGGATTTAAAAAATCACTTTTATCCATCAAATTAGGAAGAGTCATGAACTATGAAGAAAAAAGGTGAATTATTATTGATTAAATATAAACATCAAACTGACCCCAAAAATAGTAGTATAGTGTTAAGAGCGAAAATATGTCAACAACTCTATTTGAGGTTTATTTCCAAGTAATCTAATTCCTCCAGGTTCTTTTTTATATATATGTAACTTTCAACGCTCAGCTCTTTCTCTGCTGGTCGCTGCAGTAGGCGGGCATTGACTCCACCTGCCAAGACGACCGCGGGGATAAATTCCGATCCGGTGTCCTGGAGAAACGCTCAGAACGTAAAATAAAGGAGACCACCGGGATTACTCGCCCCTCTCGGCATTGAAAGGTTCACTATTCAATGCCTCCCGGTCCCAGGGTCGCTGTTAAACCCTCTCATTCTTGCGTTCTTGCGGTCGGAAGCAGAGGATTAATGTGGATTTCTATCGGTGATTGAGGACAAACTTTTTTTTTTTTTTTTTATGGAACTTTTGGGATTTAACGTAGAGCTTCTGGCATGCAAGTCAGATGATGTTTAATGTCTCTCTAGATGGAGCCTCATTTTCTGAAAATTTGGAGGACTTCGACTCTATTCGAAGCGTTCTCCTCTACAGGTCAGTAAAACCGGCAACAAACCGGATTAAAAACCAGCAACACAAATAATTACTGCCACTAACCTTCCTCTGGTAATCAGAAGTCAATTTAAAGTGTGCTTCCAGTGTGAATCATTAATTTTAATCTGGCCATGTTGAATGGAAGTTTCCTGTAAATATAATATGAGCGTGTGTTGTTGTTGTTGTTGTTGTTGTTGTTACTGCATTAGTAAAGCGGTTCTTCCTGCCTCCTACAACACGCAGCAACTCGCGCCGCTCATAAAGGCTTTTTGCGTTGTCAGTAGCGACCGCGCCTTCCACCAATCAGACGGCGCGCATTTTGCGTCACGTGACAAGACCTACCACTAAGAACCTCGTCGACGCCTTCAAAATGGCGCCGAAACGTCGCCGCTCGATTAGTGAGAAGTTGCAGTTTAAAAGACAAGTTTCTTGATAGCACGGCGGGATAAAAAAAAAAAAAAAACGTCATATAAAATAAGTTTAGTTCGGTACCGCCGGTTGAGTTAACGGACCAATGGGTTTTGTACCGGTCCAATGGAAGAAGATAGAGCCGAACACGACAACGCGAGTGACGGTGAATCTTTCAGCAGCTCCGACTACTCAGAGTAAGATAATACGACTCCGACATTTAAACACCTAAAAGATAATAAAGTGAGCTATTCGGCGCTAGCTGTCGCTAGCTGTCGCCAGAAGGAGTGACTCCCCTTCCGGTTTCCACCTCCTCCCTGATGGTTTTCAATAGCTGTTTGGGGGGGTGTTTCCAGTTTGGGAGGCAAACCTTAAATAATTGTATGTTTTCGAGCCTTTGCCGAGGAAACGTAAGGATGGCATGTCCAAAGCGGCCTACCCGCAAGGCTCGTCGAAGCCATTTTGAAAGGAGGGAAAACAAAACCTGCCTAGCTCTTTCCTCCAGCCTTTTTTGGCCAAACATATGATCCTATTTTGTACATGTAGTAGTTTTATAATATCATATACATGTGGGCAAAACGAACACAAGAGAATTAGAAGCAGATGCATCAAATGTAATTACAGTTCAGACAGAAATAACTAGTTTAAATGGGTATGATGCCAAGACAGTGCAGTCTCTTATTGTTAATTTCCTTTAGAAAATGTACTTTTTCTAGTAGAAAGCTGTTAAAAAATATATCGGAGGGTATTGGATATTACATCACCCCATACGGTAAAAGCATTGCAGCTCTCATCTGGACTATTAAACCCCTGTTTCCCAGTTTCGTGCCCTTCACCGTGCTGTTTGTTGCTTGTCAGTGATTTGGAACCTGAGTGGCTGGATGACATCCAGAAGAATGGCGAGCTTTTCTACCTGGAGCTGAGCGAAGGCGAAGAGGAGGCCGCGTTGGCCCAAGCCGCCGCCGGTCAAGGTGTTTCCACTAATCATGTTCGCTTCAGGGAAAACGAGGCGGAGATCATCACGGAGCAAAACAAGAAGCAACGACGCAGCTCGCAGGCCAAAGGCGAGACGGCGCTCAAAAGGCTCGCCGGGATGCTGAGGAGAAAACGCCGGCCGTCTCGGCGTCGAGCGGGAGGGACGGACGGCGGGAACGACAACCCGACTTTATCGGCGCCTCCGCCGTCCATACTGAAGAACCAGCCGGGCCAGGGGCAAGGTGTGACGGTTCAGCAGCAGCAGTTGAAGGAAATCTGCGTCTATCTCAACCCTAAACGTCTCGGGGGTTTGTCGACGCCTCTCCCTGGAGGCGGGGGCCTGCTGGAGGCGCTGCTGGGGCTGGTGCATCGCTGCTCCCGGAGCGGAGAGCAGGGAGGCCCGACGGCGGTCAGGCAGGAGGAAAGACTGTCCGTTCATGGGTTAATATCCAACAGTCCAGCCATCAAATGTGGCCAAATCCTTATCGGTAAGAACACAAGTCCAACGAGGAGCTGTTCTGAGCTCCGGTCTGACGCGACGGAATATTATTAGGTTCATTTCTTATGCAAACACGAAGCATAAATACGATTTCCTGTAAAGGTTTGAAGAGGATTCTTAAGATATTCTGGTATATAGTACACCGGTTAGGCTGTTCTCTTTCTTACAAGGTCATGCACAAGTTATGGGATGGAAAGAAAACTTCTGTTATTAGCTTTTTATATATATATCTAGTATCTACTACTCCTCTATCGTTCCCTAAACTTCAGCAGAGGTCAAGAGCTCTGCAAACCAGTGACAATATTCCCAGCAAGTGCATCTGCCTTCAATCTCCCAGGATGCATCTGGCAGTTTGAGGTCACACTGTAGTAACCTTTTTAAAAGGAACCCTACATTGTGATAATAATAAAATATTAAGTCACAGGTTTCAATGTGAATATTATAGATGAATTTTGCAAATGAGACGTGATGTTTTTCTTTTTTTTGTTAATGCTGCATAAACTCGCTTGTTCTCCAAAACGCCTAATGGCGCTTTGATTTTATTGAAACAATAGTAGCTATGAAATAATAGAGCTTTCACTCTGTTAAAAACTCTTGCTAAAATGTGTGCGGGATGTTTAATGACTACTTTTCTTGGCTCGATGAAGTTCTTCACCGGCCTACACTCCGATGAGGAACGTTGCTATTCGCCTGACTGGGTTCTATAATTGTTCAGGTGATGTGCTCGTAGCAGTGGACGACGTGGACGTGACCTCGGAGAACATCGAGAGGGTTCTGTCCTGCATCCCGGGACCAATGCAGGTCAGTTTGGGTAAAACCACAGAAGAAAAAAGCCCACTGGTGTCATTTTCTCTCGACACAGTTTAGAATTCATATTTAGTGAAGATTGAAAATGACTGGGGAGCATTAAAACACCCCTTTTTTTTTTTTAAATATAAGTTTGCCTTCAAACTCTGTTTGGAAACATTTAGTTCTAGTCACAAAGAGGAAACTTGGACAATAAAAGACAGACCATTAAATACATCTTAAAAGCATTGTGTGCATTTTTTTAAGCGCCAGCAATGTGAATAGAACGCAGAATTCAGCGCCATTAAACATTAGAAAACCCTCAATTACTCCTTTGATCGCCAGCTAAAGAAAATGCAGTTGCGGATTTTCACCAAATAGCAGACCGTGGAGAAGTCGGAATTTGAAAATGACAGAGTACGAGCAGGACGATGGCCAAAAAAAAGGACGGACGGACGGACGGACGGGACGGCGATGCGACTCTTCTTTTCGCTTGCCGCAGGAAACTGTTGCGGGATTGGAAACCGGACTGATTAGACGATGTAGTCGGAAACTAAATTATAACGTAGTGAAAGAGCAAAGTAGATTTTTTTTGGGGGGTCCGCAGACACCACGATGACTTTCAAGGAACCTGAAATAGAGCCATATGGCTGACGGAATGCTTTTCTTTTGTGCCGTGTGTCTTTGGAGGATGTGTTTTCCTCGTACCGGCCCTCCCAGAGGGAACGCAGACAGTACTCATTACGTGTGGAGGAACAAATATTAATAATATTATTCCAGCCGCCTGCTCCTCTTTCATGTGTGTGCATCAATCGACGAGGGCGTGTCACATGACTGACATCGACAGACGGGAATTCCAGAGACAGTCTAACCGCATCCTTGTTCTGTTTGATGAAAGTGCTGCCGTTTAGCCCCTTTAGCCTCTTTACCCAGTGGAAATCAGTTTCCTTCCGGGTTTTATGTCTGAATCTGGAGTCTTCCGCTAAATCTAGCCAAAGCTATTTCCTACATCCTTTGTGATTGTGGAAGAATTGGGGATATGGTAGCCTGAAACGTTTGCTCGCTCAAGTCCACTGCAGGATACATCTCATGGTCTTCCAGCGTTGCTTCTTAATAATACCTCTACAATTGGGTGAAAGTGGCCCGCAGCCCAGACGCAGGCGCCGGGCGAGGAGGAACGGCGGCTTGTGGTGAGTGCTGACAGACCTTTGAGAATTCTGGGAGCGATGGTCGGATAAAACGCTGGAACTGGATCTTTGTTTTTGTTTGAAAAATACTAGGATTGAGAGCAGAACACAGCCTTCACACTATTTGTGTTTTTTTTTTTTTTAAGTTGAATTTTTTTCTTCACAAATGCCTTAAATCTTGCCCACTTAGCTTTTTTTCTTTCTTTGACAAGCATTTATGGTCTTGAAACAGCAGAAACTATACGGAGAGGTTGCGCCACGTCCTCGCTGTTCATCAGGCCTGATGGGACGGGTTGGGCGGGGGATTGGTTGCAGATGGTGTTGTTCCATGGGAGGGATGAAAGCTAAATAAAGCCTAAATAAAATACGCTAACTAACTGGCGACTGGCTTTATTGAAGTGCATAATGTGGAAAATACGTGATTTGTTTGTGAGAAGTGGTGGGGGGGGGGGGGGGGCAGAACCAGAATAGCTGCTGGGTGATGCCCGGCTGCCGCAGATAACTGAACATGTGGTTTCGTTTTGAGCTTGAACAATGCCGGAGTTAGGAATTGGACTACGTGTGGGGAAACATCAACGCGGTCGTGGAGTGTTTTATGTTTTAATCATCAGCATATTTCACATTCTGTGTTCTTTAAGAAAAAAAAACAGTGTTTTGTTTGCAAGTCCAGTTAAAGATTAAAACTTAAAACCGGTTCCGAGGGGTTCCGGGTTGGTTTGAGGTCGGGTACAGGCAGTGCCTCTGATGTTAGTCCTGACCCGAAGGATAGGAAAGATAAGCGGAGCCTTCCTCGTCCGGGACTTCAGATAAATTCAACTTGACCCACGATTTCAGCCGGAGATCTTTGTTCACTTCCCCGTTCAGGATCCGGCTGCTCGTTCTCACATCTGTTTAGCTTTAGATTCACTGAGATGATCGACTTTAAGTTACAGTTTCCCATCCCTTTGTGCGTCTTGTCTGCATGTGTCCTCCATGCTGCTCTGTTTTTGCTTCTGCTTTGCTTTCCTATTAGAGGAGGTCAAAAAACAAAAAAAACAGCATGAACGTAAGAGAATGGACCGCCTGCTGCCGTCCCAATGTTTCCTTGGGTTGCTGAGGTCTGGCTGTAATTTAATCCCAGACACGGTTCACTGTTATTTCTTATGCTGTGGTTGGGTCAGGATGCTTTTTTTTCTTTCTCAAAATCTATTTACTTTTTTTTAGATTTTTTATGAATTAATCTGTAAAGGTTTTCTCTCCTTCTGGACAGCCTGACACTTTTATTTTCCAAAAAGCAAGACACACGAGAGCTTGATTTGTTGCCAAGACTAATCGCGCAGAAACGAACCAAAACTCCGAGTGGGACTCGGTTGACGGGCGAATTCAAGTTAAGAGCAGAGTAAACGTTATTACGCCCTCCGGAGGCGTGATGCTTCAGGGTCGTCACTCGTGACTGATCCTTTAAAAATGGAAGGCGTTTTATTAGATCTGGCTCAAACCTCATTTTTGACACGAGGTCTTAAAAAAATCTTCTTCCTTCCCCGCCGCCCTTTTGCTTTTATCCTCTCCTTGAAGGTGAGGCTGACGCTGGAGACGGCGGCTCCGGCGGACGGCGGCGGTACGAGCGACGCTTCGCTGGCCCACAAGATGAAGGCGTCGCCGCCGGTCAGCCAGCTCGTGCGCCTGCTGTGGGGGGAGGACACGGCTGAGCTTCAGATGTCCATCGGTCACATCCCGCACATTGTCATGTACCTGTCGCTTAAACTGGACTCGGCTTCTCAGAGAGAAGAGGTCAGTTTGGAGTAAAAACAGCAACTGATTTACCGTATTGCTTTGGCTAAAAGCCTCGTATTCCTGCTCGGGTTTGACTCACCAGCCGATTGTTTTTTTTTTTTTTTTGCATTGTGACTCTGCTAAATGCGAGGCTCTGTGATTGGCTTGATTTGAAAGCATCCAGGGTCGTGAGATTTTTTGTGTAGAAGCAATTAGGAAATGATATATAGATCCAGTACATTTTTTATTTACTTACAATGGCTACTTTTATTTTTGTGTTTATTCAAAGTGTTTTGCGTCTTGTATATGTTTGGCTGTGCTAGTGCAAGGCTTCGTGAACAAGGGTCAGACTCTACAGGTCGAGCAGGCTTCGTATCGGTCTCTGTGGCGCAATCGGTTAGCGCGTTCGGCTGTTAACCGGGCGGTTGGTGGTTCGAGCCCACCCAGGGACGTGAACATTTTTCTCTTCAAGCAATAATGTTGGCAAACTGATTTCAGAATTACGAGATGTTTTAACGGCTGCAGGTTGTCGCTTACAGGAAAATGGAGCGACCCTCCTGTCGGTGGACGATGTGTTATTATATTTATCTGACGTCCATTTTCACCGCCCCCCTCGATCTCTTTATGGCTGTCTGCAGGAGGAGATCCTGTACCAGTACCCGGCGTCTGATGCATCCCGCCAGCTGAGGGGGGTGAGGGGGATCTTCCTCACGCTGTGCGACATGCTGGAGAACGTCACTGGAGGCCAGATCATCAGGTAAGAAGCCTTCAGACCTCGGCAGCGACCAAGAGGTCAAATGTTTCTACAACGCTCTAAAAAAAGGATGCGGCTTCATTCAGTGCAGTTATTATTATTATGATTATTATTTAATTCACACGTACACGCAAAGAAGGGCCTCCATGTAACCAATCCCATTGTAGTTTGCGACAGATGGGCAATCTGGGGGTGTCGGGAACGAACCGTCCTGATGCTTTCGTCCTCTCTCCTGCAGTTCTTCTCTGCTGCTTGGGAAGCGTCTGGTTCACGTGGGCTACTGGAAGGAAAGCAGCAACCTGCTCGTCGTCGGCCTTCCTGCTGAGAGGTGGGGGGGGGGGGGTCTCAAACGAATTCATCCAGAGATAACTCCTGCAGCGATAATGCTAATCATTACGCAACATGACGCTGGGGGGGGGGGGGGGGGGGCTACTACATTTTCCTAGCGTGAAGCTGGATTCGATCCGGGTTGTCATTCATTTCATGGTTTTTCCATTTCACTCCAGGGTCCCCCTGCTGTACCTGCAGTCGGTGGTGGGAAACGTAGTCCGGACACTGAAAGTGATGTACGGCTCTTTGGACAGGTTGGTCAGGCCGGCGCCATTTTTGTTATTAGTTATTCACCAATGTGAAGCGCCGGCTGGATTTGAATGAATCTTTCCCTTCTGTTTCTTTTTTTTTTTTTGTCCTCAGCGCCTTCTGCGGGGGGGGCCATGCTCCCAGGTTGGACCATTTCTTCTGCCTGTTCTTCCAGCAGCTCATCCAGCCGTCCCGCCTGAGGGACGGCTCCTCGGCGTCCCCGTCCCCCGACGTCTCGGGGACTCTTTTCCTGGACGGACTGCCGGCGGTCCGGTGGCTGACATTGCCTGCAGAAATCAAGGTTTTTTGGCATCTGTGTTACTTTGATAAAGTCTTTATCAAAGTATGAATATTGGTTTGGCTATGGCGCCCTCTGGTGTTCACTGTTGAAAACAACACACACAGCGTGGACTCCTGACGTCAGATTCAACAGCTTTCATTAATATTTTGAGTTCATACAAATAATGATAATTCCTTGCACACATGACAAAAACCCAGATTTGTTTTTTATTCTGATGCCAATAGTAACGCTAATGTATTATTTCTTCAATCCACAGACGGAGGTGGACACCGTGCTGTCGGATTTTGAGTCTTCTGATTTTGGAGAAATGGTGAAAACGTTATAATTTCCGCTCAACATCAAACAAATAACCTAAAACCAGTATTTTATTATAGCTATCCGATGTTTTCCTTTATTTTTCCGTTCTTCAGTCAGAGGACTTCTTCGGCCTGAGGCGCCTCTACGTGATTCTCGGCTCCTGTTTGTTTTATAAGGTTGGTTTTCCCATAGTTCAGACAGACTCAAAAAATAATTCCATTTGCTTCCTAAAGATTGTGTCTGAATTATCTTCCCAGTCCTACCTGATCGCCAATCACCTGCCCAAAGAGGATCTTCTGGACGTGTGCCTGTACTGCCAGCACTACTGCCTGCTCCCGCTGGCGTCCGAGCAGAGGGTGGGTCAGCTGGTCATCTGGAGGGAGGTGTTTCCCCAGCAGAGAGCCAATCGGAGCGCAGCGCCGGGCTACAGCCAGCCAGGAGGGCGACACTTCCTCCTCATCGTGGGGCTGGTGAGGCGGCGAGCCGACGAGCGGGGGATGGGTGCGGTCTTAATGGCGTTTACCTGTCTCTGCAGAGACACTTCATGCAGTGCGTGCTGTTGGAAGCCGCCGGCTGCGCTTCCCGAGCTTCGGCTGCTCCGGGACCGGACTGTGTTTACGTAGATCAGGTGAAATCCGACACCTCAAAGTTGCCGTTTTGCAATCGAGAGAACCGGAAAGTTAGAATCACGTTGAATCAAGTGTTTCTCATCCAGGTGAAAGCCACGCTGCTGCAGCTCGAGGTGTTAGAGCCCGGTATGGAGGCCCGTCTGAATGCTCCTCCCACTCCCTGCCTGTCCTGCGCCGATTGGTTCCTCCCCGCCGCCGCCGCCACCGCCCGCGACCGCCTGGACCACCTGGCCTCTTCCTCCCCCATCCTGAGCAGACTAGCCGGGACGGTCGCGGGCTCCAGAGGCCGCAGCCTGTTCGGGGAGAAGGCCCGGAGGTCCAGCCCCCAGAGGAGCGTGTCAGACAGCGGGGGGGAAGGACAGGCGGACGCCGGTGCTGGACCGTCATGGCTGCCGGGCCTCAGTCCGCGTTCGACGCCAGACTCTGCGAGGAAATTGGGGGGGCGGCGGGACTCCCTGGGGTCCAGAGGGTCTGGTGGGAGTGGAGGCAGCGGGGGCCTCTTCAAGGTACAGTTAGCTGCGTTGACCTGCAGTTTCAGGGGAAGAACAAAGCGCCGCCTTTTTAATGATGAAACGTTCTGACCATCAGATGCCCCGGATGAAGAACCCAAACCCGTTCTACCCGGGCACCCCGAAGAAGACGCCGACTGAAAAGGAGGCCGAGGAGACGTATTACGCCACGAAGTGGGTCCTCCTTCTCAAGGCCAGCCCCCCCCCCCCCCCGTGTCATTTCAGAGACTGTAAAATGATCGGTCCATTCTGTCCGGCGTCTCGACAGACTGACCTCGGGGGCCGAGAACACCTTGTTCCATTACGTCCTGATGGAAACGGTTCAGGGGATCTTCATCGCTCCGACTCACAGAGAGGTGGCTCAGCTCAGCGGCGCCATCCACCCGCAGCTCATCCGCAACTTCCACCACTGCTGCCTCTCCATACGGGCCGCGTTTCAGCAGAGCCTGCCGGCCAGGGTGGGGGGGGGGGCAACGTCCGACCCTAAATCCGGCCTAGCTTCACGAGACAATCATCCCTTGTCATGTGACCGTAACTTCCTGTCCCGCAGGGTCGTCGGGCGGCAGATAGGCCTCAAGGGGGAGGTTGGGGTCTGGGTCCGGTGAAGGAACACGGGGTTCTGTTCCAGTGTAAACCAGAGACCTGGACCGAGCAGAGGAAACCTGCTCCCACCATGACTTACTGGGTCATAGGGTAAGAGCCGGCTTCCCTTCTCATCAGTCTGACTTTTAAATCCACATTCTGGAATATTATATTTTAAGTCTTCTCCTCAGGAAACGGAGGCCTGGCCTTGAGATTTTGTCCTGCGCTCATGGAGATGTTTGCTTTTTGTTCTTTCAGGCGGATGCTGCTCGAACCCGTCCCTCAGGAGTTCTACGTGTGCTTCCATGACTCTGTGGCAGAGGTTCCCGTGGAGATGGCCTTCAGGCTCTCCTTCGGTTTGGCATTGTGACGCACTCCTTGAGCTCAGAAACACAAACCGAGGATTTGAAATCCATCGTCCTTATTCTTTCATGCTAACGGTTTTAGACTAACATGAATCAGTCAGCGGCTCTTAGAGCGATGAGAAGCCGGGACCAGGCTCAGACGTGTTCTTTTGTGTAGCTTGAAAGCCACTGAATACCTCAAGACAAAATAATCCAGTTTGTGCTAATCTGGACCGGTTTAAAATCAGAACGCTGCTGCTCACAGCGCCGCACCGACAATTCTTACAGGTCGCACGCAGAGTTTAGATTCACTATTTAATTAAAGATGTACAGTTTGTATGGAGTCATTTGTTACAAAAATAAACATTAATATTAATGAAACTAAACGGTCTCTTATTTATTCAGAAACACATTTGCTTGTTGAAGGCTTTTTTTATGTCATCTTTTACATTTACGACAAAATAAAAAATTGTTCGGTAATATTCGTGTTTGACAGAGATGCGGATTCTAAACTGTACATTAGCATTGCTGAAATAATGATTCACGGCCCAACCACTGAAATGTACACGTCATTGCATTGGTTTGCATCCCATAATGCTCAGGCTTCGCTCTGAACAAGCAGCAGGTTCCTCTTATAACACTCCAGGCTGCAGAGCGGGACCCCGGTCTTTGAACAGGAGTACTTTCTCAGGTTGTTGCAGCCGTCGACCCCGCAGTTCTTCGGCGCCGCCGGTTGAGGGCGGGGAGGCGCCGGGGCCGGAGCAGCGACCCCTCTGGGGAAGGAGATGGCCACGCCCTGCACGGAGTCGCTGTACCGGATCATAGGACACTGGCTCTGCCTGGATTTCCTCTCTCTCATGCTTTTAATTTTGGCTTTGCTGGTTTTCGTCAGCCTCTCGATTGTCTGGTTCTTGCTCTCTTCCGCCTTCTTGGCGGCCTGCAGGCGTCTCTTTCTGGCTCGCTCCTCCCGCTTCTGCATCATCTCCGCAGTCATCTCCTTCTCCTTGTAGCCCATGGGGAGTTCCAGGAGAGGCTGGCTCTGCTGCTTGTGCAGCAGCGCTTTCTAATCATCAGTGACAGAAGGCAATCAATGATGGGGTTGTTTTTTTTATTTTTTTAAATCAGGAGAATACGACCTTCTTGCTCACCTGTCTGGCTGTGAGCAGAGACTCGTCGACCTCCTTCTTTAACTCTCCGTTGTCGTCGAGCTCCCCTTTCTCCAGAGCATCCAGCCACCGCTCCTCTTCATCCACAGGCACGCCCAGCATGGAATCTGAGTCCATGTCCGGCATAGGGGATGTGGCCACGTTGCTGTCTTCATCTATTACAGAATAGACGCAATAAGCATAAGAAGACAAGGGTATAAATATTAAGAGCTCTGACAGAACAGTACACGTGGCTCTACCCATGCTTTTCTTTAAAACTTTTAACTTGCCCAGCCAGGCTCGATATTGCTCCAGAGGCACGGACGGCTCATCGTCGTCATCTTCGTCGTCGTCGTCGTCGTCAATTTCATTGTGAATAATCATCAAGGGAGAAGGGGGGCAAGCCACGCCGGGATGCACAGTGAAGGTAGGAACGCTGATACGGAGGGAAAAAAGAGGGAACACACTTTGTGATCTGGTTTCTGTGAAACCGCCTCCTCAAAAAAAAAAAAGACGTGGAAGGATTCACGTGCAAACCAGTCTCACCTCTTTGTCCCCAGCGTCCGCCCCCCCAGTTTGATCTTAAGTCGGAGCTGTGGAGGTGGTCGAGGGATAATGACGGGTTCAGGCTCCGGGGCCTCGACGAAGCTGTGGTGCTTCCGTTTGTGCTTCTTGTGTTTCTTGTGTTTCTGCTTGTGAACTCTGTGCAAGCTAGAACTGCCTTCACCTGCAGGGTGAGCAAAGAAACTCGGACTTGTTATCCATCGTGGCATTGTTCATCCCATTCAACAAGATCTAAATGATTATTTGCCAATAATCTTACGTACTCACCGGGAAATCTGGGGTAAATCATGTCTTTTCTTTTCCCCATTGACACGACAAAAAATATATATAAATTCTAAATGAAAGAAAGTCAGTTTGCAGCAGCCATAACAGCAAAAATCCTGAGACTACTGGTACATAGAACTGAACCGGATACAAGTCAATAAAAAAATAACCTTAATTTAGTAGAACACGAGCATTAAAGACGGCGTTTAGGTCGATTTTGACACAAACAACCTCCCGTTTTAATATTTAGCTTGACTGCGATGTGCTTTTTTATATCCTATTGTTTCGCATATTAATTTAGTAACTTAAATAACATTAATATGAACGAAGGTACAGGCTTTAACTCGAACGATACCCTACGGAGCTAGCAGGTTGCTAGCACGCATTACCCTAAATAGCACACATTCGAATTGTACAGCTGTTAGAACTGCAATTCCGATTACGCAATTGTGTTTTCTAAACGAAAACAACCTAGCTAGAAAAATTCTGGCTGTAAAAATCGCGTAACTGCACTAAACATTAGTTTAGCAACACTGCGCTTACACTGTCAACACGGAAGTTGTCATTCGTCCTTCCGGTTGCCTTGAGCATTGTTGGCTGCAGTAAACGCCCTCTGGCGGTGGGCGAAGTAATTAAAAAACAGTTTTTAACCGAAGGGGATGTCATGTTTGGTGACTAGTGTAACTTATTAACTTTCCGAAAATGTAAGCGACGCCATTTGATCAGGATCGACAGACGGAATCGTTCGCCATCGCTGCGTTTCATTGTGTTACGAGCTGGGTATTGTAGTTCGCGTGAAGGACGCCACTTCTCTCGGTGTGTACGAGATACGCAAGGTACGGTCGATTCACCGATTTGTGTCAGTCCATGCCTTTTGCCTGTTTAAAAAAATATATATATATTTTTAGCACAGTTTAAATTAAATTGTCTAGCCTACTTATTTATCCGAAAATCACAGTAATTACGAGCAGGCAGTTTAAAAAATGAAAATATAAACCGTTTAAACACAGATACCACGTCGGAAGCTCTTGAACGCGGCATAATGCACTTCGTCCCCGACTGGTGTTGATATTTCTGATTCTCACAGGGATCATGAAGTACTCTCGGTTCCTGACAGCCGTCAGCGCAGCCAGAAGACCCTCCCCCATCCGAGTGCTGAGTGAGTGTGTGTTTCGCTGCTATACCTACGTCACAATAAATAAATAAGTACAAACATTTGATTCATTTTTTTTGCATTCATATGTGAAAAATTCCACGTAGCAAGTATTTAAAAACATCTTGTCTCTGAATATATTTATTAGATAGAATGTTAGAGTACAAGTACAGTCACACAGTAGCATGTATTACAGTACAAATAACGTCAAACATCCTGTCTAAGAGGAGCATTTCAAAGAAGCCCTTGCGGGCTTGTTTCCGTTGAAAGTCCTCCGTGCATAAATCATCCACAATTAACAATACAAATTTAACAATACAAATAAAAATAAAACCAATATTCAATAACTCAATTGATGCAACGTAACATTAGAAAAACAAAAATAAAATGATTTTACACCGCCGATGCAAGCTAACAATTAATCTAAAATAAATTACCCCACTGGATGACAATAAATTACTAAGGCAATTAATATGTGCAACGTAGGTGGACAAAAAATGTTTTTTGATTTGCAAATTTATCCCAAATTTCCAACTGGAGTGCAGGTTTGTGTTTGCCTCTCATCACCTCTTCTCCCGCCTGCGTTTAGCCGAGCTGCAGCAGCGGTCGCCCCCGACCCTGATCTCTTTGGCCGGCGGCGCACCCAACCCCAACACTTTCCCTTTCGAGTCGACCACCATCGAGGTGAAGAATGGACCCGCCATCGTCTTCAACGAGGCGATGATGAAGAGGGCTCTGCAGTACTCTGCTTCTAGCGGGTGACGGATCGAGCCGCGCCGATGGAGAGCGAATCCTGCTGTAGCGTCTTGAAGGCTAACGCTGCCCGTTCTGTTTTAGCCTCCCGGAGCTGCTGGCGTGGATGAAGACCCTGCAGAAGAACCTCCACGGCCCGCCGACCGTCGGCTACACCCCCGAGAACGGCCAGATGGACATGTGTGTGACGACGGGCAGCCAGGAGGGGCTCTCTAAGGTCCTGCCAACATCAGCACGGCCTTTTATTTTTATTTTCTACTTCTTGCATGAGATCATCTTCCTGTTTTTTTTTGGACTTCAGGTCTTTGAGATGCTGGTAAATCCTGGAGACAACGTGCTGCTGGATGCGCCCACGTACCCGGGCACGCTGGCAGCGGTGAGAGGATTTTTTTTTGTGGTGGGGGGGGGGGGGCGTTTCTGTAAAAACCCTCCGAGACGCTGACGTCCTCCTTTTCCCTCTGCAGCTCCGGCCGCTCGGCTGCAACTTAATCAGCGTTCCCAGCGATCAGCATGGCATGATACCCGTCGCTCTGAGGAAGATTTTAAGTCGCTGGGATCCCTCGGAGGTCTGTAAGCCCGGCAGCACCGCCCCCAGGGTCCTGTACACCATCCCCAACGGGGGGAACCCCACCGGTGCCTCCATGACGGCTCGCAGGAAGCAGGAAGTGTACGAGGTTTGTCTCATAGTACGGACTCTGGTGCCTTTTTTTTTTAATTAATTCCCTCTCCGTCTGATTTATGCATCGCCTTCCTTTCACGCCGACGCGCTCCTCACAGTTGGCCCGGCAGTACGACATGCTCATCATCGAGGACGACCCGTACTACTTCCTGCAGTTTGACAAGGTGCATAAATAAAGAGTTTGCTCTTGTTTTGCATTTGTTTTTTTTGTTTTTTTAAACGGTTCAAATAAAACACTTAAATCCGTTATCGTAATAATGTCAAATCCTTTCGCGGTGTCGTCTTTCATTTTGCAGCCCTGGGCTCCGACGTTTCTCTCCATGGATGTCGATGGGAGGATCATCAGGACCGACTCCTTCTCCAAGATCCTCTCCTCAGGGTGTGTGTGTGTGTGTGTGTGTGTGTGTGTGTGAATCGAAGCGAGACTAATTGTCTTTGGCCAAGTCAGCCGAGCGCGTTTAAAGGGCAAAATGTTTACAGAAGATGTTGACTTTTCTACGTTGTGTTATTTTCGCATTGTTAAGTGAACAAACGATACAAGTCCTCGTGGGCGTGTCCCGCTGACTCGGGAGGGCGACTTTGTTATGTGTGTGTTTCAGACTCAGAATCGGTTTTGTGACCGGCCCAAAACCGCTGGTTGACAGGGTGGTGCTGCACATCCAGGCCTCCACGATGCACACGAGCACCTTCACGCAGGTGGGGGGGGGGGGGGGGGGAGTGTCTTGTTCCAATGCGAAAATGTCATTATTTTTTTCTGACCTGGTTCTGGATCGGACCCCTTTATGACGGTGATTTTTGGTGCTTCCTGTCAGCTCATGGTGTCTGAGCTGTTGCACAGCTGGGGCCAAGAGGGTTTCCTCCGACACGTAGACGGGTACGTCGACGTTTGAAATCGGAGCGGTCGGAGTGAGACGGCCTTCGCGGCGATGCGTGAAACGGATTGTTTTTTTTTCCTTTTTGCAGGGTGATTGAGTTTTACAGGAACCAACGCGATGCCATGATCAGCTCCGCGGAAAACTGGCTCAAAGGTTTGTGGTCAAAAGGGCAGGAAAACACGGCCTGAGGACGGAAGGTCTGCAAATATGTCACGTAAATAAGCTTGGGAAAGTGTTTAATTCAAATTAGCAATGGCCAGCATGACAATGGTAGAATTAAAATAGTAGACAGCGTTACATTTAACGGGGAAAAAAAAGAATGCAACATTAACAACAATAATCATTCAATTTGTTTGTTTTTTCTGGCCGCCGCCTTGTGGCCATTTAAAGAACTACACCTTAAGACCTCGTTCACACAGAACAACAGTAAAGACTGAGGAAACAATGCTGAGTCGTTTGACGAACCACGCGGCTTGCGTTTACTTGTCTGCGCGTCTCCAGATGTTGCAGACTGGCACACGCCGACCGCAGGCATGTTCCTGTGGATTAAACTAAAGGGCGTGGCTGATACGCACCAGCTGATCGTGAAGAAAGCCTTGGAGAAGGAGGTCAGTTTGTGAATCCCTGTTGTGCATGATTTGGGTTGGGGATCAGGCCTTTCCGAAGTGGGCGTTGTCCAGGTTACCTGAAACCAACGTTTCAGATGGTGGGAGTGAAGTCAAACAGAAATCGTGTCTCTCGATTGTTTTCCAGTGATTCAAAGCTGTAACAGTTTAAGTTTGACATTGTTTTGGAAACTCGTGTTTAGCTATATATATATATATTTGCCTGGGGGGGGGGGCGCTAAAGGTGCTGCTGGTTCCTGGAAGCGTCTTCATGATCAACAGCGGTGACCCGTGTCCATACGTCAGGGCCGCTTTCTCTCTCTCCACACCAGAACAGATGGAGGAGGTACACACACGCACGCACACACACACACACACACACCTCCAGAGACTCTAATCTCACCCGAATCTCTCCTCAGGCTCTCCGAAGACTCTCCGTTCTCATCAAGGAGGCCATGTGATCCAGGATTTCTCTTCACCTGGGTTGCTGCATGTTGTTTACTTGCTAATGCTATCTTATAGTTAGCTTGTAACGTGTCAGCACTATTTCTATAACAATAAGTGCAATGATAGTAATGGTAATAATAATAATAATTTTGCTTGCTGGTTCTATTATTTAAGAATTGTTTCTGATAAGAAAGAAGTGAATGAGCAAAATGCACTGGAATCCTTTTATCTTTTCCCAGCAGAAAAATAAACTATAAATTATTTTGCATTTTAAATTGAATGTCCCTGCGTCTTTACAAGGCCGGAGACTGGCTGTGATGACGTGAAGCCACTCCTGCAGCTCCAAATGAATGATTATATAACTAATAAAACTTACATGCAGTAGAGCAGGGGTCCCCAAACTTTTTCCTGTGAGGGCCACATCACTTTTTCCTTCTCTGAACATTTTGTAGAATAAATACGTCCTTTATTAAACTGATCGAAGCTCTTTTCATGAACACGTTCAACATGACTTTTCCATCGATGATCTGATACCTGAAATAGAATAATCTGAAAACAACACAAATAATCAATACTTTCCATTAATGGCTGCATTAACACGCTGCATATTGAGGACACCTGATCTATTTCTGGACAGCCGGACTTTCTGTCCCACCTGTCCGGGCGACGCAGCGCGCCCCCCCCCCCCCCCCCCAAAGGAAGGAAGGCAGGCTGTTTCCGTCCAGAAGCGACCGGAGCCTCCGTAGCTAGCAGCCGCTCACCGGACGAGCCGCGGCGGCGGGAGGATGGATGGCGATGCCGGAGGAATAACCGACGATAAAACCCGGACTCTGGAGACCCGTAAACAGCGAACGTCGACGGGCCGCGATGTGAGTGTCTAGTCCCGACCGTGGAGCGGAGGACGCAGAATTAGCTCCATTTAGCTTTGAAGCTAGCGTCGAAGCCGAGCTAGCTTCTTTTTTTTTTTTTTTTAACGGACCGCGTTTCCTCCTGAATTTAGAGTTTTTATTTGTTTTTCTGCGGATTTTTTAATATATACAACATTTAAAACCGTCTCGTTGCCCGCGAAGTTGCTTTTAAACCGGGCGTAGCGGCACATTTCTGGGCTCGGTAAAAAAAAAAAGAAAGCCACCCGGTCCAGCACATAGCCGGGTCCCCTCGGCCCCTTGTTTCCGCCTGTCTCGCTGCTTTTCTTATGGATGACACCGTTAGAGGCGACGCGACATGTTTCTATCTATTATTGTGTTATATATTTATACACGCACGTTGAACTATCGTCAAAGGAGGCGTCTAACAACAATTCCCGTCTCCTGAGGGGGGGGCGCTGTGAAATAGACGGAGCCCACCGTTGCGCTGCGGTGTTTTCACGTTTATAGCAGGTCGTTATAACCTTACTACTACTACAAAATAAGAGTGTAATGCTAACACTATACCTTACTACTACTACAAAATAAGAGTTTAATGCTAACACCGTATCCGCATTCAACCCCGTTAGACAGAAAGGATTTAACTTTGTCCGAGTTTTGTTTCTTTGAACCTGAATTCATCTTGAAATCAATGGAGAGAACAAAAAAAAACATCCAAACTTTAAAAGCTCAAATTTAATTAAAGGCACAATTCAGCGTTTTTTTTAAATTTCTCTTCCAGCGAGATGTTTGACGCCTCGGAGCCGAAGACCAGTCGCCCTTCTGCCGCGTCTCCCTGGACGGAGACCCCGGGAGGAGGGACCGTTTCTTCTCCTCGGGTCACGCGCCGACATCCAGAGAAAATGGCCGGTGTCGGCGGGCCCGTTCTTTTGGTCCTGGCCTCCCTCCTCGCCTCTCACGCCGCTGGGACCTCGTTCGTGGACGCGCACGGAAACCGGACAGGAAACGGCAACGCGACGGACGACGGATTCGCCCCAGTCGGGTTCACGAAAGTGAGCCAGATAATTGCCCGGGAGGGTAGCTGCGCCCTGATTGATTGCAACGTCACCGGAGACCCGCCCCCCAGCGTGCAGTGGTTCAACTCCCACGGCAACCGCCTGGACACGGAGACGGATGGTGACGTTACTACTTCTGTTACATTAAACCCGGTTTCCTGTTCGCCTCGCCGCCAGACCGGCCCGAAAGACGATTAAAGATTTAACTCGGCGTTAATGCGGGTGGGGGGGGGGGGGGTCGGGTCGGGAACAAAAACAGTTTGACCTTCAGTGTGAATAATTCTGCTTCCTGCGAGGTGACGGTTTAGCACGAAATATGACCTTTGGCCCCATTTCAGCCAGCAAATAGGTAAATAGCTAGAACCCGCCCGCAGAGACGAAACGGGCTAAAATCCACGTTTGTTTAGGCGCCTCCGAGTGTTTGACTTCATGTCGTAACGCCAGATTGTTCTGCGCTGCAGTGAAACGGTTAAGCTACCGCCGTGAAGCTCCCAGAAACCATCAGAAGCTCAACTAGCGGCGCATTTTCACGCGACGTTAGCTTCAAATTGCTTGGAAAATCATTGGAGAACAAAAAAAAAAAAAAGAAAGAAAAGGAAGTCTAATTCCACGTGTTGGAGGGAATTAGGACGTTTGGGAAGAGTGCAGTCGAGTTGCTTTTGAAGCTTCTCTTTAAACCTGTTGAAACCTGCCGGAGAGCCGAGGCAGCCGAAGCAGTCATGACCTGCAAAAACCCCTGAGTGTAGCTTAGCATAGCATAGCATAGCATAGGTATTTGCCCCCCCGGGGCAGATGAGCAGATGTCAACAGCCAAAACGGATCGCTGTATAATAGGAGCAATTTGTATAAGTTATTCTGCGTTTCTTCGGGTTGCCTCTGACTTTGCCCTAAGCTAAGCTAAGATAAGATAAGATAAGATAAGCTAACCGCTGCCGCCGTATTTCTCTTCTTATCCGACTGTCTGACGGAAAGCAAACAATCCAGAATGTCCGATTGTCTCTTCGATTAGATTCATTAGCTCTCCGCCGAGATAAGAGCTGATAAGCAAAGCATATAGTTGGGGAAGGGGGGGGGGACACGGAACAGAGGCACTGCCTTCTGATTGGTTCATGCCGCGCCGCTCTAACGGTCCGTCTCTGTCTGTCTGCAGGAGGGAAATGGTGGCTGCTGGACGGCGGCGCCCTCAACGTCACCGGCATCGAGTTCGCCGACCGCGGCAAGTACACCTGCGTGGCGTCCAACGCGCACGGCAGCTCCAACTGCACGGTGACGCTGCGCGTGGTCATCACCAAGGGCGACATGGGCGTGTACTACATGGTCGTGTGCCTGGTGACCTTCACCATCATCATGATCCTGAACGTGACGCGCCTCTGCATGATGAGCAGCCACCTGAAGAAGACGGAGAAGGCCATCAACGAGTTCTTCCGCACCGAGGGCGCCGAGAAGCTGCAGAAGGCCTTCGAGATCGCCAAGCGGATCCCCATCATCACGTCGGCGAAGACGCTGGAGCTGGCCAAGGTCACGCAGTTCAAGACCATGGAGTTCGCGCGCTACATCGAGGAGCTGGCGCGCAGCATCCCGCTGCCGCCGCTCATCATGAACTGCCGCAACTTCATGGAGGAGATCCTGGAGGTGGTCGGCGTGGAGGAGATGAGGCACACCTTCCTCAGGCAGGCGCCCGAGGGGTGCCGCGACGGGCCCGCGCGGGCCATCGGGGCGAGGGACGTCCTGAGCGTCCTGCAGGAGAGGGAGCGCCAGCGAGGGCGGGCGCCGGAGCGCAGCGAGTCGCCCACCGCCGACTCCGACAACTCCTCCGTGCACGAGCAGCCGCAGCACATCGCCATCCAGGTGTCGGTGCACCCGCAGCTCGCTGTCAGCATCGACGCCCTGCCCCCGCCCCCGCCCGAGGCCTCGCACGCTTCGCCTCCGCCTCCGCACTCCTCCCCCACGCCAGCGGCGACTCCTCAACAGAAGGAGCTGCCTGATGCGGAGGGAGGGGAGGACGCCAGCCAGTCGGCGCCCAATCCGCCAGACGCCAAGCAGAGCGCCTCCTGCCAGGTGTTCTACGAGAGCATCGTGTGACGCCACGCCCGGTCCCGCTACGCACGGACACGACGGCCGCGTCCTTCATTTCACGTTCCGGAAAGAAAACAATCACATTTTTTATCTGTGATGTCTCACAGGGTTTTTTTTTTTCTTGAATGTACACGGAGAGGGGGGGGGGGGGGGGGGTAAATAAGCATTGTTTATGTAAAAAGCAAATAATTGTAAAGGTCCATTTCCTGAGCTGAGATTGTCAGACGATTATCTCGTTTTCATTTAAGCTCTTGAAATCGGCCTCGTTAAAGCCCAGCGTCCTCCATCCGCATCCGGTTACCGGTACCGATCCGTTACCGTGTGACACCGTGACTTAGACTCGGGTCACCGTTTCAATGATTGTACGGCCCGACTGCATTTCTACAAAAACACTAAAGTAGCAAAGCCAGGTATATATCTCTGTGTGTGTGCAGCATACTCCCCGATCAGGTTGTACATTTCATTTATTGTACGTTTCCCTTCATTGTTTATTATTATTATGTGATTATTTCTCTGATAGTTCCTGAAGTTTAATTTATTCCCTCGTCTTCCACCTCTTCGAAGAAGAGAAGCGTCTTTTCCTGCTCCGTCGCTTTGCTCGCTGCATGTTGAAAGAGGCTCGTGAAGACGTCTTCGTCTCGGACTGAATGGACTCTCGCTTCTCCGTCCCGCTTGGCTGACAGTCCAGTCGTTTGGCGGAGGGGAACCGGATCCCGTTCCGCTTCTTACCGGTGCTCTGGAGACGCCTCTTTTTGTAGTTGAATAAAACGGGAGCGAGGTGTTAAAATGGGTTTCCAGTCTGGTCCAGTTGTGTTCAAAGATCAAACATGCGTGATGATGACAGATCAAAGCGTTTCATGTTTCGATTTAGTGTTTTATGGATTTGTTAGAAATGTCAAATAATGAAAGGTGAACAAAAGTTTGTTTTAAACTTAAATCTGCTGAGAAAAAACCCACCAAAATAATCAATGCCCATCACGACGCAACTTCAATCATTTTTTATTTTTCACTTTTAATTGAAAACAATCGAATCTTTGATTGTATATTTAAAGCAAAATATGTCAATGTAAATTATAGATACAATTCTTAATAATCCACAAATAAAAGCAACGGGGAGAAACATTGAGATCAGTGCGAAGTGAAGACAAGTCTGTCTGCAGCAGGACAGTCGACAGGATGACCCCATCCTCTAGCGTCCCCTCTCTCTCAAACACAAGAACTGCAGCCACACTTCCATCGTGAGCAGCAGCTTCACATTCTCACAGTTTCCATGGTAACCTGGCTGGAATGTAGCAAGGCTAAGAACACACACACACTTAATTCACAGGTGAACAACGTATTTCTCGAGGGGACGGACAGGTGTGTGTGAGAAGAGTCTGAACAGGAGCCTGGCGGTGTCAAGGTCCCTCATCGCACCTCGACTGCGGTTCATGCTGACCTTTGACCCCTTCCAGTCGGACACGGGTGAGACAATAGGGTGTGTATCTGTACAGCTTAAGTTAGGTTGTGTGTGTGTGTGTGTATGCACCCCCTGACACCGTCCTCCTGGTGACCTCAGCAGCCTGAACAATGATAATAAAGGTTTTTTTTAAACACGTCTTTTCGTCCTCATGGCCGTAAACGTCTCTGAGGGCTGCAGTCGTTCGGCGAGGTTCAGGGTGCAACGAAGCCGGAAACTGAAGAGGAGAAAAAATAAAATAAACTAGGTTCCAAATGTCAGGAGCCGTCCAGGAGGAACACCTCCTCCTCCTCGCTGTCGCCGTCGCCTCCTCCCCGCCGTCCGTCCTGGAAGGAGCGGATCAGTTGAACATTATGGACTCGGGATCTTGGTTTGCCATTTGAGCCATGTGACGAAGGATATCTTTTTTTGTGACGATACCGAGAAGGCGCCTGCAGGAGGAGAGAAAGGAGAGGGAGGGTGAGGAGGCGTCGTTGGCGTACCCCGCTGGAGAAAAGGAGAAGCGCCATCGTGTTTCTGTTGGCAGGTTCAAATGTTCAAACCAAAGAGAAACCCGGGAATTTCATCGGACTCCATTTTGTGTTTGTTTGAGAGCCAACAGAAACACGACTCCCCTGAGGAGGCAAAAGTCAGCAGGAGGCGAGGATCCAGAGGAGCAACGGCACCTCCGCTACCAAAGAGCAAGGCGGTCCTACCGGTCTGAAAAGGCAGTGGGAGGGAAATACCGGACCCTAGGAGAAGACGGGAAGTGGTGAACAGGAGCAGGAGGAGAGAACTACAACGACTGAAGCGTCGCACAGATCATTTGATGGGATTTGATCTCTCTGTAGACGAGCAGAAACATCTTCTCGCTTCTTTGCTCCAACCTTCAGGAGAAATCTGTTTCATTTTCTTGCCGGAGCAGCCAATTTAAAATAAAAAAAAATCAATGACATCCTCTTTAATAAAAGTTCAGAGTTTAAAAATGTTGAACGGCATACACGTCCGAAAGGGGCTCCCATCGAGGTCCGACATTACGGGACCCCAGAAAACGCTCCTCTCTGAGACTGAAGACTGGGACAGACACCATCTGTCTCCAAGAAGACTTAAGTCCACGTCAACCCAACTCGGCAACAGCAGAGAACCGACAGGAAGGAGAAGAAAAGACATTTAGCCGGGAACCGCCCGCGACGTCTCACACCGACGTTTCATGCATTCCCCTAAAGAGGCAGGAAGGAAAATGGAGGGGTGTGTGAAGCGATGGGGGGGGGTAGTCACCCGGGGCTCCGCGTGCTGCATGAGCTCCTCCAGATGCTCTAATATATTCTTCTTTGTGATGATGCCCAACACAATCCTGGAAACACACACCCGTTTACTTGTTAAGCTGCCCCCAAAACAACAACAATCAAACTAACTTAAAACGTGCAACTCAAAGTTAACAGAAAATTCAAATCAAAAAATGCCCAACAATAAACATTTGTGGTGGAATAAATGAAAGCGTTATGGTGGTTTTCATTCATTCATTCATTCATATCCTTTCACTCCGTCTGTTCATGGTGAGAACATTTTCCACTTTATCCTTTAAAACAAAGAAACCGCTCGTCTCTGGCGACGTCATTCCTGGATCCACCAGCAGGTGGCTCTCCACAAATCAAGACTGAAGCATCTCGACATAAAACTCGAGTTTTACGTCCCTGAACTAAAAAAAGCTTATACATTATATATTATACATATATTTTTGTACAACATGAAACTTGTTGTGTTTTCACAATTGAGGAGAACCTCCGTTTCTGTTCGGTGGCGGTTAAAGGAAGTGCAGCGGAGCGCGTTAAGCCCAAGGGGGGTGCTCCACGCAACACCCGACAGCGTGCGTGTGCTTGTCCGCGCCCCTTAAACGGATCCACATCCTGTCCCTGTCCCCCCCCCCCCCCCCCACTCACCCGTTGTGAGTGACCAGGCACTGGCGCAGCCCAAGCTTTCTGAATATATCCACCACGATCTCCATCGGCGTGTGGTCCGTGACGGTGAAGGGGCTCATGTCCAGGATGGAGCGCAGCTTGAGGGGGCGGGGGCTGTCTGCCGGCAGGGTGGGCGCATGCTGGGTGAAGTAAACTCTGGAGTTCAGCATGATGCCCTCCTGCTTGCGACGAGCATTTTCTGTTGAGGAAAGGGGGGAAAAAACGAGACATTTAAAGCGACGGAATGGTTCTAATCCCTTCGCCCAGCGAGTCACTGCACCTATAGCGATGGTGATGTCCCGGCGCAGAGCGAAGCCCACCAGCCTCTGGGACTCCTTGGACACGATCACGGGGAAGCCGTTGTAGCTGGTTTCGTTGATGCTGGCCTGCAGCTCCTCCACCGTCATGTCGTCCTGCGTCAGCACAGCGAGCGGCGGGTCGCTGCGCCGGGGCCTCATCACCTCCCGGGCCGACGTGGTGTGAGTGAATTCCTCTTTGGCGTCCAGGAAGGGGTATCCGTTCAGGCGGATGTGGGACTCGTAGATCCCCGCCCGGCCGAAGGCGTCGCCCACCCACTTGCTGGTCATGACGGCGGCCATGAGGGGCACGATGTACTCCAAGCCGCCGGTCAGCTCAAAGACTATGACGACCAGGGAGACGGTCATGCGGGTCACGCCACCTGAGAAGAGAAGAGAGGGGGGGGAATCCAACATTACACTGCCGTAACGCAAACCAGAGACAGGAGGGTTAACCCCCCCCCCGCGGCTGGCTGACTCACCCAGACAAGCCGCCGCCCCCACCATGGCGTAAAGACCCGGAGTGATGCAGTCGACGCCCACCTCGCACCACTCTCTGAACAGGAACCAGTCGTGGTGGTAATAGGCCAGCTGCTCCATGGCGATGCCCACGATGCGGCCCGCGATCGCCCCGATGGCCGTTTTATGGATTTGTTAGAAACGTCAAATAATGAAAGGTGAACAAAAGCTTGTTTTAAACTTAAATCTGCTGAGAAAAAACCCACCAAAATAATCAATGCCCATCACGATGTAACTTCAATCATTTTTTATTTTTCACTTTTAATTGAAAACAATTGAATCTTTGATTGTATATTTAAAGCAAAATATGTCAATGTAAATTATAGATACAATTCTTAATAATCCACAAGTGTCCCCTCTCTCTCAAACACAAGAACTGTGGCCACACTTCCATCGTGAGCAGCAGCTTCACATTCTCACAGTTTCCATGGTAACCTGGCTGGAATGTAGCAAGGCTAAGAACACACACACACTTAATTCACAGGTGAACAACGTATTTCTCGAGGGGACGGACAGGTGTGTGTGAGAAGAGTCTGAACAGGAGCCTGGCAGTGTCAAGGTCCCTCATCGCACCTCGACTGCGGTTCATGCTGACCTTTGACCCCTTCCAGTCGGACACGGGTGAGACAATAGGGTGTGTATCTGTACAGCTTAAGTTAGGTTGTGTGTGTGTGTGTGTATGCACCCCCTGACACCGTCCTCCTGGTGACCTCAGCAGCCTGAACAATGATAATAAAGGTTTTTTTTAAACACGTCTTTTCGTCCTCATGGCCGTAAACGTCTCTGAGGGCTGCAGTCGTTCGGCGAGGTTCAGGGTGCAACGAAGCCGGAAACTGAAGAGGAGAAAAAATAAAATAAACTAGGTTCCAAATGTCAGGAGCCGTCCAGGAGGAACACCGCCTCCTCCTCGCTGTCGCCGTCGCCTCCTCCCCGCCGTCCGTCCTGGAAGGAGCGGATCAGTTGAACATTATGGACTCGGGATCTTGGTTTGCCATTTGAGCCATGTGACGAAGGATATCTTTTTTTGTGACGATACCGAGAAGGCGCCTGCAGGAGGAGAGAAAGGAGAGGGAGGGTGAGGAGGCGTCGTTGGCGTACCCCGCTGGAGAAAAGGAGAAGCGCCGTCGTGTTTCTGTTGGCAGGTTCAAATGTTCAAACCAAAGAGAAACCCGGGAATTTCATCGGACTCCATTTTGTGTTTGTTTGAGAGCCAACAGAAACACGACTCCCCTGAGGAGGCAAAAGTCAGCAGGAGGCGAGGATCCAGAGGAGCAACGGCACCTCCGCTACCAAAGAGCAAGGCGGTCCTACCGGTCTGAAAAGGCAGTGGGAGGGAAATACCGGACCCTAGGAGAAGACGGGAAGTGGTGAACAGGAGCAGGAGGAGAGAACTACAACGACTGAAGCGTCGCACAGATCATTTGATGGGATTTGATCTCTCTGTAGACGAGCAGAAACATCTTCTCGCTTCTTTGCTCCAACCTTCAGGAAAAATCTGCTTGTTTTATTTTCTTGCCGGAGCAGCCAATTTAAAACAAAAAAAAATCAGTGACATCCTCTTTAATAAAAGCATCGTTATAAAAGCTCAGAGTTTAAAAAGGTTGAACGGCGCACACGTCTGAAAGGGGCTCCCATCGAGGTCCGACATTACGGGACCCCAGAAAACGCTCCAGTCTGAAACTGAACCCAGCGACGAGGACTGGGACAGACACCGTCTGTCTCCATGAAAACTTAAGTCCACGTCAACCCAACTCAGCAACAGCAGAGAACCAACAGGAAGGAGAAGAAGAAGAAAAGGCATTTAGCCAGGGGCCGTCCGCGGCGTCTCGCACCGACATTTCATGCATTCCCCTAAAGAGGCAGGAGGGAAAATGGTGTGTGAATCGATGGGGGGGGTAGTCACCCGGGGCTCCGCGTGCTGCATGAGCTCCTCCAGATGCTCTAATATATTCTTCTTTGTGATGATGCCCAACACAATCCTGGAAACACACACCCGTTCACTTGTTAAGCTGCCCCCAAAACAACAACAACAATCAAAAACAAACTAACTTAAAACGTGCAACTCAAAGTTAACAGAAAATTCTAATCAAAAAATGCCTATCAATAAACGTTTGTGGTGGAATAAATGAAAGCGTTATGGTGGTTTTCATTCATTCATTCATTCATATCCTTTCACTCCGTCTGTTCATGGTGAGAACATTTTCCACTTTATCCTTTAAAACAAAGAAACCGCTCGTCTCTGGCGACGTCATTCCTGGATCCACCAGCAGGTGGCTCTCCACAAATCAAGACTGAAGCATCTCGACATAAAACTCGAGTTTTGCGTCCCTGAACTAAAAAAAGCTTATACATTATATATTATACATATATTTTTGGACAACATGAAACTTGTTGTGTTTTCACAATTGAGGAGAACCTCCGTTTCTGTTCGGTGGCGGTTAAAGGAAGTGCAGCGGAGCACGTTAAGCCCAAGGGGGGTGCTCCACGCAACACCCGACAGCGTGCGTGTGCTTGTCCGCGCCCCTTAAACGGATCCACATCCTGTCCCTGTCCCCCCCCCCCCCCCCCACTCACCCGTTGTGAGTGACCAGGCACTGGCGCAGTCCAAGCTTTCTGAATATATCCACCACGATCTCCATCGGCGTGTGGTCCGTGACGGTGAAGGGGCTCATGTCCAGGATGGAGCGCAGCTTGAGGGGGCGGGGGCTGTCTGCCGGCAGGGTGGGCGCATGCTGGGTGAAGTAAACCCTGGAGTTCAGCATGATGCCCTCCTGCTTGCGACGAGCGTTTTCTGTTGAGGAAAGGGGGGAAAAAACGAGATATTTAAAGCGACAGAATGGTTCTAATCCCTTCGCCCGGCGGCGCCCCCGGAGAGTCACTGCACCTATAGCGATGGTGATGTCCCGGCGCAGAGCGAAGCCCACCAGCCTCTGGGACTCCTTGGACACGATCACGGGGAAGCCGTTGTAGCTGGTTTCGTTGATGCTGGCCTGCAGCTCCTCCACCGTCATGTCGTCCTGCGTCAGCACGGCGAGCGGCGGGTCGCTGCGCCGGGGCCTCATCACCTCCCGGGCCGACGTGGTGTGAGTGAATTCCTCTTTGGCGTCCAGGAAGGGGTATCCGTTCAGGCGGATGTGGGACTCGTAGATCCCCGCCCGGCCGAAGGCGTCGCCCACCCACTTGCTGGTCATGACGGCGGCCATGAGGGGCACGATGTACTCCAAGCCGCCGGTCAGCTCAAAGACTATGACGACCAGGGAGACGGTCATGCGGGTCACGCCACCTGAGAAGAGAGGGGGGGGATCCAACATTACACTGCTGTAACGCAAACCAGAGACAAGAGGGTTAACCCCCCCCCCCGCGGCTGGTCGACTCACCCAGACAAGCCGCCGCCCCCACCATGGCGTAAAGACCCGGAGTGATGCAGTCGACGCCCACCTCGCACCACTCTCTGAACAGGAACCAGTCGTGGTGGTAATAGGCCAGCTGCTCCATGGCGATGCCCACGATGCGGCCCGCGATCGCCCCGATGGCCATGCTCGGGATGAACAAGCCCGACGGCACCTGGGGGGGGGGGGGGGGGGCGAGAAAGCAAGATCAGCGCACAGCCAGGGCGGAGTCGAACATCTACCCCCGCCGTGACAAAAAAAAAAAACCTCCAGGGATCGCACCTTGAGTCCGAAGGTGAATATGGTCATGATGATTTTGAAGACGAGCGCCAGGCAGAGCTGCCACATGGCGGCGTAGACGCCGGGCCCCGCCGGCTGGTTGGGGTGCTCGTTGAACGCCTTGCTCCCGTTCATCCGGCTGCGGTACTGGCAGAGCTGCGACGACTCCAGCGGGCCGCAGTCGGTGAACAGCTCCTTTATCAGCTCGCTGGTGTTCTGCCTCGTGTACGGGTTGGGGAACGCCACCACGGCCGTGACGGCCGCCACCAGGATCACCTCCAGCACGGGGTACTTGCCGAAGCGAGTCGACTTGCGCCGGCGGCACCACGCGATGTTGGCTCGGATGAAGAAGGCCCCCCAGAGGCCGCCGAAAACCCCCAGGAGGATAAAAGGGATGAGCTCAAACAGGTACCAGGGCGTGTGGTACTCCACGTAGAACAGAACCAGCCGGCTGTTGCCGAACGGGTTGATGGAGCGCAGGACGAACGCCGCCACCAGGGCGGCGAAGAACGAACGCCACAGCGTCTTCAGGGGGAAGTAATAGCTCACCTGGAGAGCAGGAGGGTACGTTAGTCAGCAGGTTGGAAGTCGTACCTGCCGCACCGTGGCCCGTTCAGGCGGCGGCGTACCTCCTCCAAGCTGAAGAGCACGCCTCCGATCGGGGCGCCGAAAGCAACGGACACGCCAGCCGCTGACGCAGCAGAAAGAACCTGAGGAAGAGGAAGTAGCCACGGTGTCACGGCCGAAGGACCGGGGGGTGCTGGTGCGACGCCGACTCGCTTCCTGGCCCGCTCACCTCTCGTTTCTTCGCCTCGTTTTTGCTGTACTTGGGGAAGAGGTAGGAGAAGATGTTCCCACAGCAGCACGCCACGTGGACCAAGGGCCCCTCCTTGCCCAGGCTGAGGCCAGACGCCACCGCTAGCACTAGCGTGACGGTCTTGATCATGAGGGTCCACTTGCCCAGGTAGCCCCGGATGATGAACCCGCTGAGGATGGTCTTGATCTGGGAAGGGGAGAGAGGCGGAGATTTGACGGAAGCCAACGCTGAGGGCAGGTACGCTAACAGACACTTCACCGAGTACAGCCTTAATTAGCAAGTCGCTAACCGACCGACGTTGGCGGTCGGTTGGCGATTTTAAAGCGACGTTTTCCCTCACCTCGGGGATCCCGGAGCCGCAGGCGTACGGCGCAAAGACCTTGACCAGACAGACGGCCAGGAAGGCGAAGGACAGAGCCCAGTAGATGTACATGAAGTAGTTCATGATGTACGAGCCGGGCCCCTGCAGGGAGGCGAGGAAGAGGAGGGGAGCAGCGGGGATAAGAGGGGTCAGCGCCTTGAATCTCAATAGCAACAGAAACCACATCAAGCTTTTCAATGTGAAGCAACGGCGTCCCGTTTCCCTGACGACAGAGCACTAGCGACAGACAGCGGTTGGATGTGCTGAGGCTGCGTTTACGCCAGCGGTCCCCATATTATTAGCTTCGTTAATGAGCAATGAAGGGTTCAAAACTGCTTCGGAACATAGAGACCAAGAACCCTGGATTAAAACACAAGAACCCTGGATTAAAACAAAAGAACCCTGGATTAAAACAAAAGAACCCTGGATTAAAACAAAAGAACCCTGGATTAAAACAAAAGAACCCTGGATTAAAACAAAAGAACCCTGGATTAAAAAACAAGAATGTGGAATTTATGACACAAAAAACATAAACATGAAGGACAGAAGGAATTTTTGAGACCACAACTAATGGTGAGTAGATATTGGTGTAATACTTGTTTAATAGTTATTGCAAGTGCATATTCCCCCCTTTTTTTTTTTTTTTTTTTTTTAATTACACCCCCGCCCTCCCCCGGTCCGCAAAAAAATCACCCGCCATGAAAGCGGTCCGTGGCAGGAGAAAAGTTTGGGGACCGCTGGTTTACGCTAGCTGTAGCGGCGGCTGGCGAACGCTAGCGTGTTAGCTACCTCGGCCTGCCCCAGTATTAGCTCAGCCCAGCTCTTCCACTGAGGACACTTGTCGCGCTCAGCGAAGGTGGTCTCATTGGACGTCCAGCAGCACTGCTCGTGGTTGAACCACATGGCGGACAGACACACGCCCTCTTTCAGGTCGTTCAGCCAATCAGCAGCAATGTCAATCAGGCCAGCCAAAGCACCTGGCAGGAAGTGGGAACCAGGAAGGAAATGAAAAGGGAAAAGAAGAAGTGAAAGCAGGAAGTAGAAATAAGAAAACAAAACCAGGCAGAGTTAGCCTGCTAGCTATGCTACCGCTATATATTTAAAAAAAAAAAATCAATGCTGGTCCTGACAGTCAAAGAGCGGGGGCATAACCCCACGCAATACTGATGTACAGAAACGCAAAATGGAAGGATGACTAGGTGGTTTAGGAACAGAGAGGAAATACAATATCCATAATTACCTTTTAATCATTACATCAGCCCAAAATGAATCAAAGGGCCCTTACAATAATGTTTTTTTTGTTATCACACATTGGTGTGTAATATAAGATTTGAACTCTGAACTCTACGGAGAGGTTCATGCAGGAGGAAGGAAATGCAGCCGCTTGCGTTCGTGAACCAACCGGTGGTCGAGTTAGAGCGAAAAGGACGGAGAAAGTCGCAGGGAGAGCCGCCTGAAGCGAAGCATGCGAGTTAGCATCAGATAAAGGTGTGTGTGTGTGCTACCTGAGGCCAAGCCCGTGAGGGTCACCACCAGCCAACCGGACCACGCGTCGTACAGGCTCTTTGTGAACTCCCATGCAGACTCCTTTTTCTTGCTGTTTATCTAGAAGCGCACAGAGAAACGCAAAAGAGTGAACAAAAACTAAATCTAATCAAATAAAGTCACGGAACAGACGACAAAGCCGAAGCGGCGAGGAGGTCAAACGCGTTCCGCAGCTTCCCAATGATGTGACGGGAAGTAAACGTGTGACAAAGTTAGTTAGCATTAGCCGCTGGATGAGCTAGCGCGTCTGCTCACCTTCCGGTGCCGCTCGCGGTCCTTGCACTTCTCGCGAACCCAGTCGATGGTGTGGAAATCGTCGTAGGTCCCCACGCCAGGTATGGGCTCCTCCAGGAAGTCCAGCAGGTGGGTGGAACTGCTGGGCGCCCCTCCGCCGTTGGACATGGCGTAGTTAGACCCTGAGGAGCGAAGAGACAGCGAGCGTCGTCAGATTTTCACAGTTCGGTTCCCACACGTGGGAGGGACGCCGCGTCGGTTTCCAAAGACGAGACCCTGAAGGGGTTAAAAACAAGGACGTGGATAAAGGAGTCGGTAGATTGGCTTGTTTGCTTTGCTTCGACGCCTGGAGGACATTCGTATGGGGCGTGTCTGCAGAGACTTTTAAACTCCATGTTTTGCACAGCAAAGTTTTCCAAAAGCAAATAATTGACTTTTATGGCGAGTTCTATTCTTGACAGGGGAAGAAGCACTTCACCCCCCCCCCCCCCTATATTGTGATTTACACCAAAAGTTTATTTTTACATTTCTCAACCATGAAAACAAACATTTAGCAACTGGATTCACGCCGATGTCATTATTAGTTTAGAAGTCATTCACTAAAAGCACACTTTCATGTCATGGCGGCTTCGTCTGGATCTGTAGATCCGCAGCTTTTGAAGAGACAACAAATCCGTTTGTCCACTGCTAATTCCACAGCGCCTCGGTAAAGGGCAGCAGAAACAGAACCTCACCACAACCGGGACAAAGCCTCCTTCAGAAATGTTAACTCTCTGAAACTGTTTAAATCAGACAAAGACAGATTGTTTTTTGTGGAGGGAGGGGGGGGGGGGGGGTCTTGTTTTACCAGCACGCAACCGTGATTTACAAAGATGGACTCCCATCATCAGGAAATTAAGCTTAGTGGTCAACTATGGAGTCCAAACTGCACGAGACGAAACTGGATGTCAATCTTTTTGCAGCATCACCGGCTGAGGCCGACTGGCGTGCACGCACACACACACACACACACACACACGCAGGCTTGCCGGCCGTTAACGACGCTACGTCTTTAACGTGGACTTTCTGAGGTGGGAAGCAACCATCAACCGTCAGCTTGTCCAGAACCATCCGATACGAGCTCCTCCGGACTCCGACAGCCCGGCCCCGCGTCAGCGAGGCCTTGCCGACTGTCGGGCAAATCAGATCAGAGGGGTTTAGAGGCAGCCGGCTGGCGGAGGGTTAGCCGGTTCACGTGATCCGTCATCACAAACCGGCCGCGACGAGGCAACAGGCTGGTTTGGCCGGACTGACGGAGGGCTGCACGAATCTGTCCGCATTTCACCGAGTGCAGCAGCCAAAGCGATGCAGCGCCCGCCGTGTAAAATGGATGCCCGAGACGTCGTCTGCTCACCAAAGCATGAGCTTTCACACTGAACAGGCCGTCCCTTTAACGTACGATCGCTGGCTGACACGACACACACACACACACACACACCTAACGGGTAATCATTAACGGAGGGGAATGTTTCTATTGTCCAAAGAAACTGCAGCTGTGGAGAGAAATGGCAGCTTGTAATCCCTCTCCGCAGACGGAGGAGCGCTTGATTGACGCGAGCCCGGCTTCTATACACGACCTCATGCACGGCACACAAGCAGGAGCGGGCGGACGGCCGCCGTCATCACGGCAGCTGGAGAAACGGGAAGTAACGCGGCGTACCTCTTCTCGGGATCTCCTGCAAGGGGATGGCGTCCCCTCCGCCGTCGTAGGGCAAATAGGGGTCGGCCGCCGCGTCCTCCTCCTCCATGTTGACAGCTGAGACGAGACGAGGCTAAAGCTAAGCTAAGCTTCACTACGCACCTCGAGCTGCGTTGTGTGTGTGTGTGTGTCAGCCGCTGCCATGTTTTCTGGGCTTCACCAATTAGAGAGTGTGTGTGTGTGTGTGTGTGTGTGTGGGTGGGTGGGTGTGTGTGTCGCTACCCCTCCCTTTGCGTTCTCTCGCTCCACTGCAGCAGCTGACTGTTAGAGCTGGTGTGATCAAACACACACACACACACTGGAGGGAAGGAAATACGATCACAGAAGGCTGATCGGCCGTGCCTACTTGGTTGTTAGGGGAGATCGGCGAGCCCTGCCTGAATGGGAGAGACCATTGTGCAGATTTGCGGGGGGGGAGGGGAATGAAGTCACAGCAGGAACGGACACGTTACGCGAGCCAGAAACATGTGACGCAAAGTCAAACAGGAAGCGGTCTTTCGGTTCAAAATACTGGCGCGATATCAGCCGGTTTTGACATTTTTAGGGCAAGTCTGGTAAATAATTAATGAATCATAAACGAGGTGAAAGCTCGAAATAATCATAACACCGATTTTAAGTATTGCCTCGCTCTGCAAAGGTAAAAAAAATAAGACAACAATCCCACTCGAGCAAACAGAGAGATGCATGTCGGACGTGCAAGCGCTGCAAAAATTTCACACACGCTGCTAAAACACCTTCCACCTGTTCGGCCTCTTAGTTTACAGCAGGACTCCAGCCGCAGTTTGATACCCGAGCGAGTCCATCTTGGCGTTTAAAAAACAAACAAACCCTCAGGTCAGAATTAAACAGATTTCAAGTAATTCTCTGCAGACAGAAAGCAGCGCCGAACCTTCCTGTGGATCCACCCACTCAAACATGCAAAAAAAATAGCACAGCGAGGCAGAAAGAGGGACCGCACCGTCTCCAAGGAGACGGCGGTCACACAGATACTTCCAGAAACACCGGTTTGCACCGACTGAAAGTCAAATAGTTTTTTCCGGGAATGCCGGCAGCGAGTGACGGGACCGGGAGGAGGAGTCGGCACGTGTGCAGAAGCACTTTGCAATGAGACGAAAAACAGCAAGCAAAGCTGGAAGGAAGCCAAATGCCATCTATAAAGGATCGCTAGTCTTTGAAGAAACGGCACAGCGCCACAAAACCTCACGCAACACTGAAATATACACCCAACTTTTCACGTTTTATATATTTATACCTCTTGAAGTTTTCCACAAAAGAGAATATCGGGGCGCAAAAAAAGCAGCGTGAAGTCCAAGGAACCCACAGACATGTCCGGGATAGAGTTGTGGAGGGTTTTAAAGCGGGGTAAGATTTCCCGAGCTTCAAACGTCACACGGGGCTCTGTTCAAGCCGACAGGAAAACCTTAAACAGGATACAGAGGCTGAAAGTGTGACGGAATCTGGAGTCCTGAGAAATCTTTAATTGCTTCATGAAGCCGATTAGTACAAAAAAAACCCCAAAGTGTTAACAGGGTGGGGGGGGGGGGGGGGGGGGGGCTGATGGCTCCCTACCTGGGGAGGCGGCGTCCCCATCCAGCAGGTTGTCGTCCTCGGTGGTGTGGAAGTCCATGACGACGCCGGCTCCATCCAGCAGCTCCTCGTCGCTGCTGGCGCTGGTGATGCTGTTGTAGCTGTTCCTGCAGTAGCCTCTGTTGTACAGCTGCTCCGACTCCATTTAGCAATGCGCCGGTGCCCTGGGGGGGGGGTAAGGGAGGAGGAGATATACACACCGTGTTCGTGAGGATGCGAGGTTAGAGCGTCTAGGGGTGGGGGGGGGGTAAAGATGTCTGATGACCATGATGACCCATTCAAGCAATAAGATGTGATGATTTAAAACAGGGGTCCCCAAACTACGGCCCGCGGAACCGGACTCCCCTCCCCCCGCCTCTTATTAGCTGGGAAGTCACAGCAGAGGTCGGACCTCCCGGACCCGAGACCCGGATTCTACCGGACATGGTTCTGCTCCCGTTCCATCACTCACCCAGACTTCTTGGTCTTACAGGTCACAACTAGTCAAATTAATTCCAGAAATTTGACGCTAACGGCGTTAGCTTTAAAAAAATAATAATAATAAAAATAAAAAAAAAACGGCGTTAGCTCAGTCTCGGTCATTCGTGTTTAATGGGGGGAAACACAGATTCAGGTTAGCTTAGTTTAATTATGTAGCCAAAGAAAACAAAAGTGACTCTCCTCCTTAAATGTAAAATAAATTAAAAGTAAGATATCTGGAAGGATATAGGTAACCCTACCGACCACGCCACCGTATAGGTGAGGAGACCTGAGGTATTACTCAAGTCGTACCTGTCAAATAATAAGTTGATATCTCAGACCACAGCGTGTTGTTATGTTGTTCTGTGTTGCTGTGTTGTTGTGTTGTTCTGTGTTGTTGTGTTGTTATGTTGTGCTTTTTCCTTTTGTGTTATGTGGAGTGGGCGTGTCTCCGACCAGGCGACGTCGTACTGGATTCGAAACCAGTGCCTCTGGTCTAAAGTCAACAATGCTACTGTCTATGTATCCTAACGTTCGACAGGGGGACGTCTAGGTGGTGTAGTGGGTAGTGCACTTGACTCCCTGCTAGGAGATCCTGGGTTCAAAACCGAGGCGTGCAGCATTCAGGTTCCTTACAGTAATTTGAGGTTTGTTGTTTGCTCCTCTGCAGCTGTGTTGGATCAGCTGATTGATCCAGTCGTTCTTCTCCTCTGCACTTCGTGATAATGCTGGAGAGAGACTGAGTTTGGGTGTGAGAGGCATTGCGTGTGTGACACTCGATTCATGTCACTGTGTGTAGTTGTGATGGTGAGATGAAGCCTAAACTACAGCCCGCCTCCGCATTTGGCCCCTAAATGTTTAGGCACCCCCCCCCCCCTGCCACCATCACACTTTTCCTACAAACTGACCCCAGCCCTCCATCAGAGAAGGAAAAAGTGATGTGGCCCTCACAGGAAAAAGTTTGGGGACCCCTGATTTAAAACAAAAGATGGTGTTGGACAAGTCAATTAGCATCTCACCGCTTTGAAACAAACATCGCCCCCTAATGAAAAAGATTGAAAATACACCCAAATCTGTCACCAGAAAACGACCTAAAATACACGATACAGGTTTCTGCCGTGTCGAGTACTGTCTGATTATCAATGTCACTTTCACAAGCCAACGTAATTAATATCCATATTTAATCCACCAAATTCTCAATATCGGGAAAATATGAATTATGATTATTATTATCTTAAATATGAACGCATTTGAAAGCTAAATAACCCAAACTTATCATACACTGGTTCGATTATTAAATGACAATAAATTAAAGCATGCTGAGGACATAAACAACTGAATTTTGACCATATTCCAGCCTAAAAAACGTCGTTTTTCGTCACATGAAAAGGAAGGAAAGTGAAAGCACAAGACGGATTTGATTCCGGATCCAGTGTACACGATGATAACAACCGTGACACAGCTAGCATAGCATTCCCAGGAGTTAGCCGTGTCTGTGTTAAACTTACGGTCACATTACGTGATTAAATCTTGGAGAAAAAATAAAAACAAACTTAAAATGTCTGTGTCCAAACGACTCCGATTTAAAGCGTCAGAAATAGCCACACAAATTAATTAATCATTAGCACCCAAGCTAATGACTACCGGTAAGTAAATTCACTCAACCGCATGCTAGCTCCGTGCTAACCTTTTGGCTACTAGCTAGGTAGCAGGCTAGCACCTGTTCGGCTGTGGGAATCAGCCCGCTCGCTCGCTAAATGGAACGGCGATAAAAAAGGATGGAAAGATGGATGGATGGCCTCTCAAAACCCCGCAAACGGGTCATTCGCCGCTAACGCTAACTTAAAAAAACAACAAAAACAGCGCAACGTACCCTCGTGATGCCTCAAGTTGGGCTCGGACACGGCAGCTCATCCTTTTCCTGAGGTAAAACGAGCATTTAGTTTCCTACGCGGACTGATTTTAACATTCTCCTCTTCATGATGCTGTTTTCCTCCAGTCCCATTCCTGTGTCCGTGACGTTTACTTCCTGTTTTCCAGCCCGGCGGCGGCGGCGGCGGCTCGAACCGGAGAAACACGGAGGACCGAGGGAGGAATCCTGATCAATTATTAATCAGTTGCTGCAATCAAAGGCTGATAAGACAACCTGTAAAGACATCCGTAAAGACAGACAGCAGCACGCATGGGACAGAGGATTTGATCGTAACATATGAGCGTACATCCATTTTAGACACCAATTAAATAAGACTATTTGCCCACAACATGATGTCCTTTGTGCAGTCCTACATAAAGAAATCATCTCCCGAAACGAAGAACTAAATCTTGGAGGCAGAAGAACTAACAAAGTGAAGGTTGATTATTTAATCTTTAATAAAAATCAGTACGTATTCAGTTTAAATACAAAAATACAGGTCGAACTATGCAAATGATTCAAATACCCACAATTTATTTAGAGAAACAGTTCTGCCTACTGACCACTATGAGTAATGCCACTTAAGATTCATGTCCGAACTGATTAATATTGAATTCATATTTTCTCTGATATCTATTCTTTAAAGTGTTCAGGATTTTATTTGTATTTTTTTTAAACCTGAATTAAAAAGGTCACGTTTTTGATTATGATTTTGTGTATAAATGCGGCAGCTCATTAGCTTGTCTCATATCAAAAGTCCAAACATATTACAGACAGACAGTCCTTTTTACTGACGATGTCACGCCTCCTCCAGACCGAGATAGAACTCAGTGGCTCTGCGGTGCCGTTGGACCGGCATATTTCTCCTGGTGCTCCTGAGCTTCTCCATGTCAATCTCGACCAGCGCCATGCCTGGCTCGTCCCCTCCGCAGTCGCCCAGCACCTCGCCCCAGGGGTCCACCACCAGGGCGTGGCCGTACGAAGAGCGCTTCTCGTGGTGCCGGCCAACCTGCGCCGCCGCCAGGATGAAACTCTGGGTTTCTATAGCTCGTGCACGGAGCAACACCTGGGAATAAAAAAAAAAAAATGAAAGTGCATGAATACATTTATATTCCTAGCCGGAGTACGCTGTTGTTAAAGCCAGTGAATCCCACCTCCCAGTGAGCAGCTCCTGTTGGGATGGTAAAAGCTGATGGGTACGTCAGAATCTCAGCCCCTTGCCGCCGCAGAGCCGATGAAAACTCAGGAAATCTCAGATCATAACAGATACCCAGACCGATCTGTGGGGAGAAAAATATTTAAACATAGACACAGAACACAAATGTCAAGCATACAAAATAGTCTTGGGATGAATACATCTCTATTTCTACTCGCTGATAATTAAAAATTAAAAATAATGGTACTTTTCCGACGGGAGTTTGGACCGGAGGTACGAGAGAAGGTCCAGGTATGATGACGGAACTTTCGTTTAAGGAAACGCCTTTTTCAGGCAGTTCCACATCAAACAAGTGAGACTTCCTGTAGACTGACACGATGCCACCTGTAGAGGGTAATTGCATCGGGGTCGTGAGAAGCATTCCGTACCGAATGAGCGTGCAGTCATTTCTATAATACCTTTATCATCGATTATGACGTGAGTGTTGTAAGCACGTCTGTCAGATTCCCAGTCAGGTCCTCGTTCATGAAATCCTCCGAGAGACAGCCAAACTTCCAACTTCCTGGAGTGTTTAAATGATAAATATTAGACCAAACTGCAGACAAATATATAACAAAAACTGGTACATCTTTCGGGTTCACTTCGTCTACCTGGCGAGATGACTGTATTGTGAGATTGTGTCTCCTGTCAAGCTTTCAGACAAAGACAAGGTCTCCTCCGGACTGGATCCGACGAAGTCGAAGCATTCTGGCAGGAAGACCATGCTGGCCCCTCTTTCCTTGGCTTCCTCCACCAGCTGTTTACAGGCAGAGAAGTTAGCCTTTTTGTCTGGCGTGGATGACACCTGGCACACTGCAACCAAGGAGCGTGGCGAAGTCGACATCCTGCACGGAGAACAGGCTGTTGTTATATTCAGTGAAGGTGATGCAGATTTCTGTATCCAGGCTTCAAAGGTTGTGCGAAAGGTGAAATACTTTGCAGGTCCTCCAAAAAAACACTTGACACTGATCATTGCTTAAAAAATGAATAAATATTTAACCCAGAGTTGTGGCAATTCAACTTCCTTATTTGAGACACATTCTTCTTCCCTCTTCTCACCTGATGAAAGAGATGCGCAACGAGTTACAGCACCGCCACGTGCTGGACAGTATTTGCACTACATTAAAATAATAATTAATGAATTACTAAATAAAAGTAAAGCTGATAAATACAGTGAAAATACATCATATTTGTTACATATATATATGTTTTTTAAACTAGCTGTACAAAAATGTGTCAAATATAGCAAAACACAGCACAAAAGCGAGCATGTATGCAAATTTAGGTTATGATATAGATCAGTATTTATTGACAACTCCAGAGGATCAACTCATTTTGCACAAAGCCTCTGTGACTGTAAATGTGTTTCCTCCGCCTCCATTGATATTTTTAAATATTAAAACGCTTGTTTTTCCATGTATGAGATAAAAATCTAATCATTTCCACTCAGGCATGAATGCGACCAGCCCAACACATCGTGCCTGGGGTCCAGCCCAGCAACACCCTTCCAAGATGGCAGCCAACAGTAGCAACGCGGGTAGCAAACCCAGCAACGCCGCGGGTGGGAAACAGTCCGGTGTGTCGCCCGAGCAGGTACCCCCCACCCCCACCCCATACTGCTATTAATCGATACGATCATTATCGCCGTTGCACAGTCGTGTAAGGTGAAGCTAAACATGGTAATCTCGCTCCCAGCTAGCCAAAGCTAACTTTAGCTTCCCCATCGCGAACATCCGTCTGTCGTTTTTCTTGTTCGCTACCAACGAAACAGTGCGCGAGTGTAAATATATATGCATAATATTTTGCTAGGTCATAATAAAATCAAATAAAGTATGGTAGTATTTAAATTAACATACGTTGGTGAATAGCAGGCCCCGCCTAATTGAAGCTACTGGGTAAAGCTATTTTTGTCACGGAAGGCCCCCTCCAGTCTTATTTTGCTTAAGTGAATGTACACTATGTGATTAAAAAAAAACAAGATTAATTAATGGTGGTCCAACCGCTCTATGACTCTGTGATAAAGTTAATTTATACGAGTACAGAACCGACGAAAGCCTCAACGTTTCCGACATGAATCCGTGTTGTTGCTGACTGCGTGTTTTTGCGTGACAGGTGGTGGCGACCTTTCAGAAGATGCGTCAGGAACAGCGCAGCTTGGCCTCCAAAGCGGCGGAGATGGAGATGGATATCAACGAGCACAGGTTCGGCAACTGTTTTGAGTCACCACGGCTCATTTAGTTCTGGAAATGTGTCTCAGAAATGCAACTAACGTTTTTTTGCGTGTGATCTTTTCTTCTAACCTAGTTTAGTAATTGAGACCCTGAAGGATGTGGATCATTCGAGGAAATGCTATCGTCTTGTAGGAGGAGTGTTGGTGGAGCGGACTGTAAAAGAGGTTCTACCGGCCTTGGAAACGCATAAAGAACAGGTGATGGTTGATATGAGAAAAAAAAAAAAAAAAAGTCAAATGTGGGACATGTTCCCGAATCCTAACCCAATCTAGAAAAGGCCTTACTGTCATCTCCTTTCTACTCCACAGATCTCCAAATATATCGAGTCCCTTAACACAAAGATGCAGTCAAAAGGACGGGAGCTCACAGAGTACAGGGAACGCTACAACATCCGTTTGGTGGGAGAGGGCGAAGAAGATGCGCAGAACCAGTCAGCAGCACCTTCCAGGGACAGCGAAGGGGGCGGTCCTAAAAGTGCAGCTGGTGTTTTAGTATCGTAGTTTTTATCAATGGAGTGCAACAGTAGCACCTTTTTGATTTCTGCAGTACTGAAACCGCATTTGGAGTCACAAAATCTAGTTTAAGCAAACTGAACACGGGATAGTATTTGGGTTTGAGCATCGGTGGGATTTCTGTTAAACGTGATGATCACGTCTGAATACTTTAACACAATGTTATGTGAATGCGCATGTAAAGATTCAGACTGTGTGTCTTGCATCTAGCTATTTTTTCTTAAGTATTGTGAAATAAATTACATGATTTAATTCAAGTGCTTCTTCATTTAAAGGAGAATCAATAGTTAATGTCTCGGATTTGAGGTCATAATTCCCATTTCAGATAGAACTGCCAAGCTTTAAAAATTAAATGCTTTGAAAATACGAGATAAAAAGGAGTAACGGCTTATTTCAACTTGCAGAGGCGGCACAAAACCTGGAAGGCATTTTGACAACAAAAGTTGTAAATTTATTCCTGATCTAGAGCACATGCTCAAACCTGCAGTCACTGATTATTTTGTGGTGCTGTTTAAACCGATGAAAGGCCACCACAATGAAAATTGACAATTTCGGCCGATTAGTTTGTTTCTCTTTGCGTTATTTTATTAGCGAAAGATTTAAAAGTTGCCGTCAATAAAATTGAAAATCACTGCCGACGAGGATGGGATTCGAACCCACGCGTGCAGAGCACAATGGATTAGCAGTCCATCGCCTTAACCACTCGGCCACCTCGTCGTAAGTACCAGCGTGATTGCCCCGCCCTTATTTTACTTGTAATCAATAAACATCGATACGCTGGATACGACTGCCAGTCGTTACCCCACGCGACAGCAATGTTTACGTTTGGTTATTTTCATACGTTTTACCGCGTCCTAATTGATTGAAAAATATATATCACAAAAAAGAAAAGAAAATTATCACGAAACGGAAAAATTAACGACGATTCTTTTTTTGTAAACTTTTTTTTAAGTGAACGTTCATATGACGAACGCCGGGACCGTTACTCTCGCGATACTACGTAATTACGCACGTCAACGACAGTGTTCCGTCTCTATGGGAATCACTGCGGGGGGTTAGCATTGTGATGGTAACGTCCGCGCGGAAGCTAGCGCAGAGCTAGCCGGCCTCCCGACCGCCTCGCCGCGTCTCTGACATGCATCCATGGAGGAAATGCTCCGCCTTCAAAGTGGTGCTGAGCGCGCTGCTGCTCGTGGCGCTGCTGCAGCTCCTCTATCTCTCCTTCCTGTCCACGTTCCACGGTAAGCAGCAGCGCTACAGATACTCGGAGCTCTTCGGGGGCAACAAAGATGGACACCCCGAAAACGACTCGCGGAAGGAGCGTCTCAGGCACTCGCTGTCCACGGGGGGGGTCTTCGACAACAGCGGACAGTACCGGGTGTACAAGAACCTGATCAAGAGCGACCTCACCGCCAACACCAAACCGGGATCCGACCCCGCCCCCGCCCCCAACGCGCTGGCCTTGGCCACGCACACCACGCTCAACAACCTGCATCACCTGGAGTCTCTCGTGGAGAGGTGGCAGAGCCCCCTCTCGGTGGCCATTTTCGCACACGGGCAGGACGTGAGGCTCGCCACGGCGCTGGCCTACGCGCTCAGCATCTTCTGCCATCCGATCCGAGCCCTGGTGGACTTCCACCTGGTCTGCCCCTCGGGAGAGACGGCCAGCTTCCCCGAGAGGGACCGCGAGCATTTCGCGGGGCTCGAGGACTGCGCCTCCGTCTTCTCCCGGCTGGGCACGTACAGGGACGAGCGCGCCAACTACGCCATCGGCGGGGACGTCCCCTACCCCAACAACCTCCTCCGCAACGTCGCCCGGGGCGGGACGGCGGCCTCCTACGTCCTGGTCATCGACATGGACATGGTGCCCAGCGGGGATCTGCACCAGCGGTTCCTGGCCCTGCTCGAGAGGCGGGGGCCAGCCGCCGCCGCCGCCGAGGTGTTTGTCCTGCCCGCCTTCGAGATCCGCCACGCCCGGAAGATGCCCGCCACCAAGGCGGAGCTTGTGCAGCTCTACCAGGTCGGCGAGGTGCGGCCGTTTTACGAGGAGCTGTGCCCTCGCTGCCACGCCCCCACCAACTACTCCCGCTGGGTCAACAGCCACGCGAGGGACGCGGGCGCGCTGGAGGTCGCCTACGTTCTCGGCTGGGTGTACCCCTGGGAGCCGCTGTACATCGGGCCCCACGCCGCACCCCTCTACGACGAGAACTTCAAGCAGTACGGCTTCAATCGGATCAGTCAGGTTCGTACGCGTCATCCGCCGTCTCGCCCTTCTCCCGCTTCCCAAGTCAGTCTCGACCTCCTGACCTCTTGGTTTGTTTGTTTTGTTTGTCTGTCCTCCAGGCCTGCGAGCTGCACGTGGCCGGATACCAGTTCCCGGTTCTGAGCTCGGCCTTCGTCGTGCACCGGGGGTTCAAGATCAAAGGGGAGTTTCACGCCAGGAAGGACGAGGAGAACAAACGCAACAAGCTTCTGTTTCACAACTTCAAAGAGGGCCTGAAAAGCAAATATCCATCCTCTGATAGACGTTGTTGAGAAGGGAGGACGAGGACGTAATCCCTGCCTCGATCGGTCCACCGTCGTGATTTCTCACAGCGACAGCACAGAAGGAGTTTAATCTACCTTCAACGTGAAGAAATCAGTGGGACGACGAGACGTAGCCTAAAAAACCCACCGAAACCTCTTGTGACTGGTTCAAGGTTGCCTTTTGAGAGCCAATAATTGGCCTATTATCGGGTGTGAAATCCTAAATGGTGTGAATTAGTTTGAAAAGATTCTTTTCAGTTCGAATTCTTTTTTTTGCAGAACTGTTATGTTTCATGAATTTGTCAGATAAAAAAAAAAAAAAATCACGAGCATAATTCAGCGTTGCCATTTAGTGCCATTTGGTTTTAATATCGTTACTCGGATTCAACTTTTCCCGGGAAGCAGAAGTCTTTCCTGGTTCCGGACAATTTGTCAGATATTTTCATTTCATGGATATTATTAAATGTGTGATTAGTATTATTAACTGAACTCGTGCAGGTTTTCCTAAGGCCACCAGGCGGCAGCAGAGCGCCTGGTGGTGTTCACGTTACATTTCAGGATGAATTGAGCTCTATTATAAAATCCGAAACATCCGACAACGGCGATGGAGTCGCTTTATCTGAAGTTTGAAGCTGATTTTCTACAGTAGATTAAGGTGCCAGTGAGCTGCAGGTAGAAGCAGATACGGCTACTAGTACTATTTCAACACCACTAAAATATCAATCTAAATGTAATATGTTGCACGTAATCTCGTTCGGTGAAGGTATGTACATATAAAATATGGTTGCTGTGTTAAATTGTTATATAATCCTCGATTGCGGAGAGATTTAATTGCTTTTCTTTCTCATGTGTAAGGATATATTTATTTTGAAAGTGTTTTCTTTTAACTGGAGCTGGTTGAGACATTTCTGAAAGTGTGGCATATCATTTCATTTGGTGCAAAAGAATCATGTTTGTTTTACAACCACTAAAAATTTGATCCACTTTTTTTTTTCTCGACAGTTAAATCTCAACAAATTAATTTATGTAAGGATGTGGTGCAGTGCATTGTTTCTCGTGTGGGCTTTTATTTTATTTATTTTTGTGTGCTCGTAAAATATTTCTATTAAACCTTTTGGTTAAGCTTTATTGCATTGTGAACTGTCACCCATTTTACTTCCACTGGAAGAACATCCTTGGGAAAAGTGTGAATCCAATTAAAAGTTAAAGTCGCCTCAGTCGATTTGTAACAACGGGTGTCTTTCCACGTTATTGCTCAAACGATCCATCCAGCTTTCTGGTTAACCCCTCGCACCTCTTCCCTTCCTTCGCGCGTTCCTATTCAATCTAAACTTTAGTTTACAACAACGCGTTCTATTATTCAGAGAACTCTTACAAGTCGAAGACGTCCTGCTTCGACTTCACCGAGTCCGTGAACCCTCGTTGACCACGGAAATAAACATGATTCTGACCCCTGACCCGTGTGTTCGTGTAATGTGGCAGCAGGTGCAGAGATGCCACGGGGCGGCTGCGCGGATCAGGCCAGGCAGGTTTGGTGAGGTAAAGTGGGGGTTTTATATCGACAGCTTTGGCGAGAGGAGGCTTATCTGGGCCAGGGAGCTTTACGACATAAGCAATTAGCGCTGGCCTCTCTTGTGTATCGCTATAGCAGGAGGGAGGCCTCCCCGCCACCTAGATTAGCCACACCGCTAACGCCAGGAGAGCTCTCGGGGCTTCTGGGCCACGGATGAAGCCAGCCGGAGGGCGAGGTGAGAGGGCCGGCGGGGGTTTTGGTGGGGGGGGGGAAAAGAGCAAGGGGTTAAAGTACAGGCGCCGTGGAGACACGGGCCCTTCTGGGTCAGTGAGTGGCTCCAGTGAGCCATGCTGATGAAAGGAAATCGCAAAATGAAGCGTAGGGAGGAGTGACTTGTGCCGTTTGTCCTCTGCAGTGGGGAGAAAAGCGTCGCAGAGGATGTTTATGCCACTCGGCTTAACATCGGTGAGTTCCACTAACGAGCCACTCGACTGGAAGGATTTGAAAGTAATTAGGCCAAAAGGTTTAGAGAAACGGCGGCGGAGGAGAGGAGTCCTTCGCCACCGGAGAACAAGTGATCCGTCAGCTGAAGCGTCTCAAACGGGACTTCAAATGCGTCGCAGTTACGTAGCGCCGCATCAGCATCAGTAGAGTACACGTTAGAGTACACGTTAGAGTACGTGTATACACATATAAACACGTTAAAGAGTCATACTTAACATTCCATAAGCTTTCCTAAAGAGGTAAAACACATCCGTCCAAGCGAAGCGAATATTCAAGTTTGTTACAAAAGTCCCAGCTGAGTGAGCGCCGGCGTTTTGTAGCACTAGCGGTTAGCTTCATGATCGCTTAACGCGGCCTCGAGTGGATTAATCGCGTCACGGATTCATAAGATTATTATAGGAGTCTCCTGATTTCCAACATGTTGCATGAAAATCAGAGGCAACGAGGCAAATAACGACATTTGAGCGCGTTGAGTTTTCATCGTGCCCGTTGTTTCCGCGGCATCGCCTTTTCACCGATCTTAGGTCAGGGAGATCCCCCCGAAGGCTTGGGATCCCTACTTGGGAAAACCATTCCACAAGTCCCTTCTCTTTCCTCCTCGTAAACGTGGCGTATTAATTACGCGCCGTCTTCCTCCACGAGGAGAAACGCCAACGACAGATTGCAAGGCATCCATCCGTTTCACTTAAAACGGGTGAAGGCTTAGCCGCCATCAATGCCAGCTTTGGGAGACGTTTACCTGTCTGCTTATCGGCAAAAAAAAAGAAAAGAAAAAGATAAAAGCCTCTCTAGCCGAGGACACTCCGTATCACTCTGTCTCTAAACCGGCTGCTCTTGGACGCCCGGCCTGCCCCGCATCTTAAAGGCATCCAGCTAAAGCCAGACTATCCAGACTGGAGGGCAGAAGTAATGAGACGTGACATGGCCCCGGGGAAAGAAAAAAGAGGCCTAACAGTAATCCTTCTCACTGAGCTAACGCCTCTTAGCCTCCCACCCCTGCTGTCACATGAACCCAGCGGGGAAACCACACAATAGACATGTAGATGCAAACACACACACACACACAGACACACACACACACACAGGTGAGTAATCGTTAAAAGTCACACACACGCGTACGCACCACAAAATGAAAGCACTATGACATATGACCCACTCACACACACACACACACTGACGGTGGTCACGGCAACCAGAGATGATGGGGGGGGGGGGGTTAAGTTCTGCTTCGATCAATGCGGAAATAAAAGGCTCATTTATCACAATCGTGGCGTCGCAGATGATGGAAGCCATCGCAGCAACACACGCGCAGATTACCCGAAGGATTTTACAGATATAATCTTTCTACGGCTGCACGTCGGGAGAATTAAAGAGAAATAGACATTCATGAGTCTTCCTGTCCACCGGGAGCGCTATAGTTTCATAGTTCGCATAAAGAAACCTGGGCTGACCACTTCCTGTGGTTAATGTTCTTAATATGGCAGCAGTAATACAGGAGATTAAGTGGGATTTATAATGGCAGATTACATTTGATTTGAGCTCAATTTGACAAAGCAACATGACAAAATCAATATAAGCCTGTAGCGGGGGAGGGAGGGGGGCGAGCGCGGTGGTTTTCACTACTTTCTTGCGGTTGTGACTTGTGGTTGCTGTAAAATGACTCGGCTGGGAAAAGATAATCGGTCCGGATTCCACCTCAAAAATAACCAAGGGGTTATCCTAATATATAAACTAATAAATAAACCTTTTCTAACACGTCATGCAAAGTGAACGTCAGTTCTTCTCTCAGCTCACCCCGAAGTTCTGCCATCACAACTTAATGTAGATGCGAATTGTTAGTGTGTATTTATTTGTGCAATAAACTAAAACATTTTTTTTTTAACCCAAGTACCTGATACAGGTGCAATCAAGGGACGCCGCAATGTTTTAGTGAACCATTTGAAATAAAGATAAGGCGATAAGGGAATAGAAAAGATGTGGAGGCCTTTCTTTAACTTCAATTATTTTGATTCCAGTAAAATTTACATCTAATTTCATTCATCGATGATTTTATTGTAAATTAACTAATTAAATGAATTAACCTACTTATATAAAGTAATGACTAATATCCTCACGTTTGTAAGGAAATATGTATACATGTCCTCTCCTTTCACACTGAACTCAGGGAACTACATTTAAATAAAGTTTTAACGCGTTTATTTCATAGAGAATTGAATTTTCTTCACGACTAAGGAAACAGAAGACAGAAAAAGACCCAAATCGCTGCAAACAATTGTTCCAGATAGACACGCTCCGCTCTTACAACGTTCCCGTCTTCTCCGATGCGTCCCCTCTAAGAGACGGACGATCCGCCCGATGCTCCTGTCCCAGCAGACAGACGAGCATCTTCCCCGTCACGGTCCGTGTAGCGTCAGCAGGGCGAGGACGGGCCGGCCCAGCAGAGAGGATCAGGCTCATGTAAGTCACCAAAAGCAGGAATTAATGAGCATTATAGTATTAGGTAAGACTAAGTCCCACCTTAAACCCCTCAGGATTCCTAAACAACTCCAGTAACACCTGTTACATATGATGATGGGGAGGTAAACTGGGAACAGTGGGGAAAAAAAAGAAAATAATGTGTTTAATAATAATGCTTTGTTTTATTGAAACACATTTAGTGGCATTCGATAAGTAAAAAATAAAAATATTCCAAATTTTTGATTATTATTAGTGTTTAATGGTTCCTTGGCTTGACTTGAAATAAAAAAAATCCTAAATAAAAAGCATCTTTTTATTTGCTTTTTTAAAAAAAGAAACGCCCCACACAAACATTTCCTGACAGAAAAACTAAACTCAAGCGGATAAAAAGTTTTATATTGTTTTAAAGAATGGTGTAAGTGAAAAACGAATGTATTCACGCTAATTGTAGATTTAATGAGTCACTGATTTTATCTTGTTCTGTGGTGTAGATTTTAAAGGGCGATTCTGCCAACTATACTGCCCTGGCATGGACACGATACAGACGTGAAAATCATTCAGAAATCTATTTTCAAAAAGCAATAAAGTAAGCGTTCGTTTATGCTCCATCTAAATGCAAAGACGAGATAACACACGTTTAAAATGTCGGTATCGACACATCCAGAAGAAGGTAGTGAAGTTTAAAAAGCTTCAACATCTGGAAACAGCGATTATTTATCCACGTCTATCTGTCTGACTTTTAGCAACATAACTCAAAACCTTACAGACAGATCTTGATTAAATTTCCAGGAACTGTTGGGAATGTTACCAGGAACGGTGGATTACATTTTGGTGATGATCCAAGAGAGATCCTTGATCACTTTGAAATATTCATAAGCATTGCAATACAATGGAGCTTCAAAATTTGCTCCTCAATATCTCAATTATTGACTGATGTTTATGGAATTTGACAAAAATCACGTTTTGCTACACAATTTTTTTTTTCTCTCTAAATCGAAAGCTCCACTGAAAAATGCAGCTGGTATTGAGTCACCTGTATTTATTGAACAGCGACCGACAGGGGGGGTGGGGGGGGGGAGCGCTTCTTGTCTTTGTTTGCACCCCCCGGCGTGGGCCGAGAGCTAAAGCTGACACTTCGAGTGTGTTGAGGATGAGGATGAGGAAGAGGGGAGGGGGACGACGCAGAGGGATAGACCTGTCTGAGAGGACGCCGCCATTCGGTTGCAAATGAGCTTGTAATTAGCCCTTACACATTTGCCTGCAGAGAATGGAGGTCGACGGCGATAAGCAGATAATACTAATTACTTCTCCTCCCAGTTGCTTGTTAATTGTGTTCACTGTGGATTTATACAACATGGTAGACCTCTCCACATGCACACACACACAAACAGATGACCCCCCCCCTTCCTCTGCTTTGCCTGTTGGCAAAATCAACAGGTCATTTTTTTAAGCAGGAGGCTTCTGCTTAAGCCACTAATTAATTATGCCAAGTGGGGTTCCACCACGTATGCCTGGAGCCAATGAGGCTGTGTGTGTGTGTGTGTTCGTGCGCGTGTTAGGAATTGAATCTGGTTGATTTAACGCCTGCACGGAGCAGCAAAGACACACACAGCTTCGCATCATCATTTCTAGGTCAACAATCCTGTCTTTCTCTCTCTTTTTCGTCTTAGAAAACGTAAACAAATAGTAAACATAATAAACGTAGCCGATGACGGGACACACGGGACACACGGGACACACGGGACGCCACCGACAGATAGGAAAGTCCATTCTTCACGTCACACCCTCCACGGTGTCCTTTTTTGATTACATTTTCATTCTTATATTGTCCGTTACCAGCAATCCCCACTTCAGGATGACATCACGACAGTAACCATAGCGACCGATATTAAATACTTTGCCGCCTAAACCTGGACATTAAGGTAAAGGCCTTAAAGAAAACTCCGATTTGTAATTCTCATCGTGTGAAAGTTCAAAAGTGGCCATCTATTGATTTCAAAATAAAAGTCTGAGGTTACTGAGGATCATTACCTGGTGCTCTATGGCATGGACTTGAGGATTTCAGAGACAATAGCACGATGCTAGTATTTTATAAGGATATACAGAGTAATTAAGGCCCCGCCCGGCTACAAACACATCACCGTTTTATTCCTCCTGTCCTAAAGGCTCGAAAGCGCTTAAGAAGATTTTGGTTCAGTCTGCTCCCAATGTGTTAAACAGATTGGGTGGGATTTCTTATAATGATGGTGTGTGTGTGTGTGTGTGTGCGTGTGTGCGTGTGTGTGCACGTGTGGCAGCCCCGGTGGCGTGAAGCGTCTGAACCTTGCAGGGTTAGATTAACTGAGTATGATCTTCACTGAGCTCATTTCTCCCCTTCTGTGCTTACATATCACACCTACCCCCCCCCCCCCCCCCCCCCCTTTCCATTAGTAAAACAGTCCCACCTGGGATTGTAATCTAGATTTAGGATCTATCACGTATCAAACGATGGCCGACTGTGTATCAAGTAATTCTACAGACATTCTCAGGAGCAGATTTGCAACAAGGATTTCTCATTTAGCTGAATATTGGCCTGCATGCCAATAAATGATTATCTTATTTTGAAAAGTGGCTTTTATCGTTTTATTCTGATATTTTCTGAACTGCAGTCCATCTTAAATTTACGATTAACGGGGGAATCAGACTCGATTTAAAATCAGATTGTTGCTGAAACTGTTGATCTTTAAGAGAAACTAAAGAAAATTATAATTAAGATGAAGAAAGAAAACATATTAATTGAAATGTGAATTATTGCTTATAGGTAATAAATCATTATATGCTTTATAATAATTTGGGGGAAAAAGGGTTAGAGAAGTTTGAAAATGATTTTAATGTCTCAGATTCAGCAGCGGATCCACATTTTAAAAGGATTTTCTAAAGTCTCATTTACTGCAAACATCTGCTAATTGTTTTCTTCATATCCACAAATTGATTTTTCACTGACTGCTCATTGTCTGGATGTCCTAGACAGATCCCCCCCCCCCCCCCCTCCTCCTCCTTCCTTCACCTTATTTTAAACCAGATGATCCTTCACCTGACTGCAACCTCTTCATGCAAAGCCTCATATTCGCTCCAGAGATTAATCCACGTCTGCCACCAGTGGCTCTTAATCTGCATGCGCTGCTGATGCTTGGTGGGGGGGGGGGGGGGGGTGGGGGGGGGGGACAAGCATCTTCCACTATAGACTATAGAACGTGCATATATTAAGTGTGACGTGTTTACATCGCAGGCTGACAGATGCCAACAGGATCCCTCAACCTGATTAATAAGACAATTAATCTTAAGGCATTGAGATCAGCGGGATTTGGGAGCGTCGTGTCTCATCCTCAGAGCGCAGGGAATATTCTGGAATATCCTGGAATATCCTTATTATAGCTTTATTCCGACATGACCTCTGGAACCGAACGGCGAGACGCACGCCTGTTTTTGTTTTACGACCACGTTCTATTTGATTGTAATTAAAAAAAAGGACATCGTTGTGCCACACATCCTCTCACGCGCAAACAGGCCTCCAACTCTCCTATAATTAAGATATCCCCGCTTGTTTGCGCGCCGCAGTAAAACCCGACAGTCACCGTATATCCTCAGGCAAAACCAAACAATCTGATCAGCCAGTCACCTCTGTACCCCCCCCCCCGCCCCGACTAAGAGGCTAATGGCGCGGGATGTATAATCCTTCTCAAAACAACCACAGAGATGCTAATTGCGTCGAACTATAAATACAGTTGGACTCCTCCGCCGGGGGGCGGGGCGGGGGGTCATCGTTACGCACGGCTTTCTCTGCATGGATCATTTGCCCCAATACCAAGAAAGAATCCACACTCACAGTCCCAGGTCGCAAGGCAGCAGGTTTGAGCTGCGGGACTCTTTTACCCGTGCCACGGAGCTTTACGCACGGGGTTGGGGCGCGTCATTCCACGCGGCCTTGATTCCCCAAACATCTTCGGCGCAGCTACTTCGAAGGGACGAGCCGCGGGGATGTTCCCACTGCCGATGTTCACCCCGGACCAGGTCGCGCGCGTGTGCGAGAACTTGGAGGAGACCGGGGACATCGAGCGGCTCGGCCGGTTCCTCTGGTCCCTCCCGGCCGCCGTCCCGGGCTTCGCGGGGGACGCGCTCAACCGACACGAGTCCGTGATGAGAGCGAGGGCGATGGTCGCCTTCCACGGCGGGAACTTCGACGCGCTGTACCAGATCCTCCAGAGCCACAGGTTTACGCGCGAGTCGCACGCCAAGCTGCAGGACCTGTGGTTGGACGCGCACTACAGGGAGGCGGAGAGGCTGCGAGGGCGCCCGCTGGGCCCGGTGGAGAAGTACCGCATCCGCAAGAAGTTCCCTCTGCCCCGCACCATCTGGGACGGAGAGCAGAAGACGCACTGCTTCAAGGTAACGCGCGTGCACGTTAAAACGGATGTTTTACACAATTTTATTTTGGCAGCAGATATTTCCTTTTTTTTTTTTTTTTTTTGCATGACATGGACGGTGCCATGAAACTAACCCGCGACGCCCTGACGCGCAAAAGCGCCTCGGTTCGAATGCGCGTTATTATGACGCACAACTCGAGTAAATTGAATACGAGATGAGCCTTGTATGAACCTTTTTTCGCTCCTTGAGAAGCAGTGGAATGAAGTCTGGTTCTTCTGGAGACGTGAAGCACTTGAGGTGTTAACCTTTAACGCCAGACCTCAGAGGACTCGCCATCTCTCCATCAGGCCGCTAAGCCCCTTACAGCTTCTCCTCTAGTGGCTGGACATTGTTCTGTAATCGTCTTCTAAATCCAGTCTAATGTGATTACGCCGGTCGCACGAGAGTGATGAGATGTTTATGGCTTTAATAGGATGATATATTTCAGAATGTGGCGTCTTTTCACGCCACAAAGTGATAATTCCGTGCCGATATTCTGCTTTGTTGTGTCAAAATATAGGAGAAAATGGAGCAAAGCCTCTTAAACGTTCCGCCTGTGCTTGTGTGTGTGCTACCCAGGAAAGAACCCGCAGCCTGTTGAGAGAGTGGTACCTGCAGGACCCGTACCCCAACCCGTCCAGGAAACGCCACCTGGCCCAGGCCACGGGGCTCACGCCCACGCAGGTCGGCAACTGGTTCAAGAACCGCCGCCAAAGGGACCGCGCCGCATCTGCGAAGAACAGGTGCGGATTTCAGAAGAAAAGCAGATTCAGATTATTAAGGGCAAATGTGAAATATGTCCTCCCCCCCCCCCCCCCTCTCCCTCCACCCACCCAGACTGCAGCAGGACCCCACCCTCCTCCCCTCCGAGAGCTCATCCGACAGCCCCCGCCGGGAGCGCATCAGCCTGCATCGCCCCCACTTGTTGCCCGCCTCCCCGCGCGTCCCGGGCAGCCCGGAGGCCAGCGACTGCAGCACGGAGACGGAGCGCAGAGGCACGGGGGCCTCCACCCCGGATATCTCTGTCAGCAGCGACAGCGAGTTCGAGTCCTGAGACGTGCCCCGATTTCCCCCCCCCCGCGCCGGTGTGCCACCGTGGACACAGGAGACGTCGGGAGAGCGCAGGACGTTGGGAGGAAATGAAATGCAAAAAAAAAAAAAAAAAAAGACAAATGCATGCACTTAAAAGAGCTGACTCAGAACTGTAGGTAAATAGAAGGGCTCAACAGTGTTTCAACACTCAATGTTTCTATAGATATGTTTTAAGGGTTAATACTGTTCTGCTAAATATTTATTATGCAAGCTACTCCTTGGATTTGGGTGGAGACTGGGAGGCCGTGTTAATTCAGCACAGGTCATAGGTCATAGAGCAGCATCCCTGCAAGCGCCAAGAAATCATTTCAATCTCTTTATAAAAAAAAAAAACAATGTTCCAATCTGTGTCGATGAAGAAAACACGAAATTCAGACGACCGACTGGTCGGTCCGGTCTGCAGTGTGCCTATATTACATTTAAGAACAAGCGAGTCCAAGTCAGAAATGTCCTCATTACATGTTCGTCACTGCATTTCCATGAAGAGATGCATTTGTTTTGTAAATGTCTGATGTAAATAAATGAACCTATTTTTTACCAAACTCTATTGAAACTCTATTTCTGCAGTTCTAACAACACCAGAAATGGATTCGGCTCATCCAAGTATACTGTGCAGGTCTTCCTCTTCCCTGTCCTGTAAAAAAAAAAAAAGAAAAGAAATGGGCGTCCTCTTAACGCGTCGATCCCACCCAGGCTCGGTTACAGTCAGCTTAATACACTCACGGGAATTAGACCCGAGTCCCTCGTCCCGACAGCAGGGGAAGGAATCCAGATTATTGAGAATGGACAGAGAGGGGAGGAAAGTGGCGGTCTGTGACAATGGCACGGGGGTAAGTCAACGCCCAAAGTGCAGAGTTGTACGTAGTTGTACTCTTGAACAGAATTTTTGTCGTTTTTTTGTCTTCCCAGGAGATTTTACTTACTTTAAAGCGTACGTCTGCGTCTCGTTTTAAAATCGGTCGTTACACGCCTTTCCCTTTCGTGCAGCGTTTTAAGCTCTGCAGGGTGTGAAGGATTCCCCGATCTCCTGCACATCTGTCTGGACTTGTCGCCCCCCCCCCCGCCTCTCACGCACAGCCGTAAATGGTCGTGATGCTGAACAGAACAAAGCAGGATGAATGACAAGTGGGTACAGAGTCACTATAAATATAAGGCTGCATTTTGTGCAGACACGCAGGTGAGACGGTGTTTGGGGGGGGGGTCGTACCTGTATAGTCAGCACCGGATCCTGTATGCGTTTGCTTCTTCCTGGAATGCGTCGCATCCCTCCAGGCTACAAGGAATGCGTCTGCGGGAAAGACAAGTTTAGACACCGCAGTATGAGAGGTGGAGTCATGACAGGCAGGACAGAGTTCAGGGGCTTGCAGGATTTTTTAAAAGCGTTGCTGATTTAGGAATGGAAATTATGAATATATATAAAAAAAGAAATGGCTCGAAGCAGGAGACCGGTTTCTGCCGCAAGAGCCGTCCGAATAAAAACGTCATTATAGCTGAGATTTAAAAAAAAAAAGGAAGAACTCGTCCTCGTTATTGTCACATCCCTCCAACAGTTTGTCAAATGCGGCTTCGCGGGATCCAACTTCCCCGATCACATCTTCCCCGCCATGGTGGGTCGACCGATTTTACGATCAACCATCAAAGGGGGCAGCGCTGAGATAAAGGTGAGGCCGCTGCAGTGCTTGGACTCATATTGGTGCAATAGTGCGCTTTAGTGCTCACTTCCCCCCCCCTTCCTCCAGGACCTGATGGTGGGCGATGAAGCCAGCGAGTACCGTTCCATGCTGGAGGTGTCCTACCCCATGGAGAACGGAATGGTGCGCAACTGGGACGACATGCTCCACCTGTGGGACTACACCTTTGGCCCCGACCGCCTTAACCTTGACCCAAACGAGTGCAAGGTAGGAGGGGGGGGGGCAGGGCAGGGTGCGGGTTCAAATCTTACCCAAGCAGAAAAAATGATTTTCCATTCTTTGAGATCCTGCTGACCGAGCCGCCCATGAACCCCACCAAAGAACCGGGAGAAGATCGCAGAGGTCATGTTTGAGAAGTACCAGTTCCACGGCATCTACGTGGCGATCCAGGCCGTGCTCACGCTCTACGCTCAAGGTAAAGACGACGCCGGAGCCTTTGAACCTGGTTGCAGCGATTACCGAATCCTCTCTGCAGGTTTGCTGACCGGCGTGGTCGTTGACTCGGGGGACGGCGTGACGCACGTCTGCCCGGTTTACGACGGCTACTCTTTACCCCACCTCACGCGCAGGTTGGACATCGCAGGGCGTGACATCACACGCTACCTCATCAAGGTGGGGGCTTTCGGATGCTCGGTTCGGAGGGCCTGTGGGGGGGGGGGGTGGAAGAAAGTTTGACAAATTACACGTTTAAATGAGTAAAAGGAGACAGAGGGAGAAAACACAGGACACAATAAGTCCCGCCTAAATCTCCCCCATGCACCGCCAGCTCCTGCTTCTCCGCGGCTACGCCTTCAACCACTCGGCTGACTTTGAGACTGTGCGCATGCTGAAGGAGAAGCTGTGCTACGTGGGGTACAACATCGAGCAGGAGCAGCGCCTGGCCGCGGAGACCACGTTCCTGGTGGAGTCATTCACAGTGAGCAGAGGAACCGACTTGATATCTGCTGGAAAACTTGAAATATCAAGCATTGAAGCTAAGCTATAGCTGCTAATATTTTATGACACCTCAGTATTTCCCCCAAACTTTGAGCATTCATACAATTGCAATATATCTGAGAGATGAATTCAGAATAGAATTTGAGCAGTAAAAATAAACGTCAGCATTTATTATCACTGAAAATAAAGAAATGATATTTTACAGAAAAATATATATGATAACCCTACATTTTATGTATAAACATTCATCAAAAATGTTTTAGACCTGCATTCTTTCTATTGGCCACCAGAGGGGCAATTCACCTGCCTTTATAAGATTGTATGTAAAACGTACAAAAAAAGAAAGCTTTTTCTCACTTGTTTTATTACCTCACTGAACATTTCCCAAATATATGTATGACCTCTCTCACTAGTCTTAGTGTCCTCTAATAGTCTAATACACGCCTTTTATTTGCTGCAGCTCCTGATGGCCGGCAGGTGAAGGTGGGCGGCGAGCGTTTCGGGGCCCCGAGGCCCTCTTCCAGCCTCATCTCATCAACGTGGAGGGAGTCGGCGTGGCCGAGCTCCTGTTCAACACCATCCAGGCCGCGGACATCGACCTCAGGTCTCTCAGGTCTACTCACCAGAAGGAATGGAGACAAAAAAAAAACCAAAGGTAATCATTTTGGGTTTTTTCCCTGTGCAGGGCAGACTTCTATAAGCACATCGTTCTGTCTGGAGGGTCGACCATGTATCCCGGCCTTCCGTCCAGATTAGAAAGAGAGATGAAGCAGCTCTACCTGGAGAGGGTTCTGGAAGGAGACATCACAAAACTCACAGTAAGAAATTATTACCGACTTAGAAGCAGGGCAGCACCTTGACTACAGAGTTATACGGACTGCTGACTCCTTATAATAGCACAATATAACGTCACAAAAACAGTTTACAATGACAACAATATAGATACTAAGATGCAGCCCAATCATTGCACTATTTGGTTTCACAAACAACAAAGAAAGCAATCTTTCTTTGTCTCTCTTTACCTTCGTAGAAGTTTAAGATCCGCATCGAGGACCCCCCAGGCGTAAACACATGGTGTTCTTAGGCGGCGCGGTTCTGGCCGAGATCATGAAAGACAAGGACACCTTCTGGCTGGAAGAGCAGAGTACATGGAGAAAGGGCTGGCAGTGCTGCAAAAGCTGGGAGGCGGCATCAGATAGAAATGTAAACTTATAAAAGGGAAATGGCATCACTCAAATATTTAATTCTCCCTCATCTGAGTTTTTAACTGTCAGAGTTTAGTAAGCTTCATAGAAAATGTTCTTCGAATAATGCTCCTTTGTTCTTTGTAGAATTTGACATAATTTTCTGAGTGATTTCAGAATTCAGCGCAAACATCTCACGCAAATCGATGTTATATTTTTCATATTAAATTCATACAAATCCTCCTTGTTACATGATCATTACAAATGGCTCAGGTAGCACAGCCGACCATATTCTGCACATTCCTGTAGAAATGACTGATATAAGAATTATAATATATATTTTTTCATGAATATTTGGGGGGGAATTCTATCATTTTAATGATTTATTTTTGAGATCCTACACTGCCAAAATCCCTTAAAAAAATAAAAATCTGTGGGACATCAACATTTGAAGCTCAAACCCCCCCAAAAAACTTGTTTGCAAAGCGTAAGGAAGATCGTGTTATCTGCTGCCCTCCCGTGGGCGAGTCTGTTAACTACATCAGCATCACGTCAATTTCCCACTGCCCTAAAAACTGGATGGTGACGACATGAAGAGATATTGCATTTTTTTTTTTTATTGCGATACTGATTTACCTGACAGAATACAGAAATGTCTTTTTTACACTGAAAATAAATAGTGAGCTCTCAAGAACACACGCACACACACACACACACACACCACATTCGCAAATGAACAAGCATGCAACAACGCCCAAAAACACATTTACATTCTACCAGTAACCGCGAGGTCCTGGTTTAGTGGTCGGACCGTCCCCCCCCCCCTCCCAGGCCGGGCCCGTAACGCAGCAAGAGCAGAACTGGAAAGGAGCAAAGCGGAACGTGAAATGAATGCAAATGTGAAGGCATTAAAGTCTAATGCGTTCAGAAAATCTGTTGCAGGTCGTCCCCCGGTGCGATGATGACATGATTTTAAAACAAAATGGCGCCGATCCCTCCTGCTCCATCGTTACTCCAACCGCCAGCCCCGTGAGCAGGAAGGACACAAAAGTAATCTAAAATAAACTAAAACTCTTGTGGCTGATTCTAAAAGAGCCGATTTAAAGCCTGCAAACCGGACTCCTGTCGTTTCTTACTTTGGTATGGAGGTTTGGTATTGGCTATAAAACATCAACTTTGACACACTGAATTCCGGTTTGTGTGTGTGTAGAGGGGGGGGGGGGGCAGAAGAAAGGTTTCCAAATCCTTGAACATCGATCCCCACGTGAGGATCTACAGACTTTTACACTTAATAAAGTGAAGAAATAAAACATCTAAGTGTCTTTGAGAGTTTGCTCAGACCTGTAATGTGAAGGGGTTACATCACCGCCGTGATTAATTTGCCTTCTCTGCTCTGTACAGGAAGTGTTTTTTTGTGTGTCTGTGTGTGTGTGTGTGTGTGCACGCGTTTCCAAGCAACAGCAGCCGCACAGAATTCGTCTTTGGCTTCGAGCCGCCTCACGTTTAAAATTATGTAATCCCTCCATGTTTTCAAACAACAATCAAAACCATTAATTAACTAATTACACATTTTCCATGTCACAAATGTTACACTCCTTTACACCAGCAGCCACAGTGCACAGTCCGCACTGTGGTGCTGCTCAGCTGTCGGTCCATTCAGGGAGGCGTTTAGTGTCTTTGGGTTCTGCTCCCGAGTCCGGAGAAGCTCTCGAGTTCTTCACGAGTCCTGACCCGAGACAAGACAAATCACAGCGCCGGAGAGAAAGAGACAGAACGAGAGCGGGAAAGACAGAGAACGCAGGAGCAGCCCCCCCCCCCCCCCCCCCCCCCACCCACTCACTCCTCGCACACCGACTCGCTCAGGTCTACGGCGCCACCTCTGGTGAGCCGCCGCATTTTGCTGAAGTCGTGGTCGGTCCTCAGGTAGGAGAGCGAGGGGCCGCCCTCGCTGTGGCCGGCCAGATCCCGGGGCTGGGCCTGAGGCGGCAGGCGCCTCATCTCGCCGCCGCTGCGCCAGTACAGGGCGTACTGCTGCGGGTCGGACACCCCGAAGGTCGTGGCGCACAGCTGCGCCAGGCTCTGGCTGGTTTCACCGGCTCGCCACTGCAGCGTCCGCACAGCGCTCCGCTCGCCGTCCTGGAACAGTATCCGAACGCACCTCTGGAGGGGAGGGAGGATGAGGAGAGAGAGAGAGAGAGAAAAAATGAGTGAGTATTCATGCAAAACAGAGGTCAGGGGGGCTTATGGCGTTAGGGCAGAAGAGGGGGAGGAGAGAGAGAGAGAGATGAAGCCGGAGGAGGCGTGAGAGACGCGCTAACAGATTCATAATCCACTCCACAGCGCTCGCAGAAGAAACCCGATCTGAAACAAAAGCTTTTTACTTCCCACACAGAAGCAGCAGGTCCAGGAGCATCACACGAACATTTATCCAGCTTCAGTGACAACACCCCCCCCCCCCCCCCCCGACATGAACCCACTGCACAGCATCTCAATCCACACGGATCAAACATAATCCATCAGAAGTTTTCCCGCTGTACTTTCAGCCGAACACACAACTTGCAAGTTTCTAGAACACTCTTCAAACACTCGCCGTAATTGTGGTGTCGTCAAGTTATTACATGATCAGAGCCAACCACCTGCTTACACACACACACACACACACACACACGCACACACACGCACACACACGCACACACACGCACACACACGCACACACACGCACACACACACGCACACACACGCTGAACAGAACCCTTTAACCAAATGAACATCTTGAGAAAGCACTGGCAGTTCTCGTCTTCATCCCACCTGTACACGCGGCCACGGCCACACACACACACACACACACACACACACACACACAGACACACACACACGCGTGCGCACGCCAAACAGGCTCCAAATACAGGAAAAGCACGCCAATATTCACAATCAACAGGTCCGCCGTCCTCAAAACTCACAGAGTCCTCGCTGTCCGTGTGCATATTGTGTTTGCCTGCTTCGATGGGTAGATGCAGCTCGATGAATTTCATGTTATCTGACCGCCCACTTCTTCATAGCACTTGGCTCACTGATCCCCCCCCACCGCCTGTGTCAGTGGGAAATCTGGCTGCCGGGGCGAGCTAGATCGGCTATTTGTAGCCAGGAGAGGCACCACGTGACGACGTAGAGACGACGATGCCTTTTGTTCCGTGGCGTGGTGAACCGATACGGCGGAGCGACAGGTGAAAGTCTCCATCCCAGCATCGTAAGCCAGCGGCGCCCAGAACAGCGGATTATCTAAAAAAAAAAAAAAACCCCCGTCTATAAACTAATCCGCTCATATTAATACGCCCTCGAAGAAGGGAGATCCAGGGCTTTTTTTTTTGGGGGGGGGGGGGGGGTCTGAATTTGACGGAGAACCACTAGAGAGACCACCTTTTGTGTTTTCAACTTTAACAGCAGCAGCGGAGGCAACTGAGGTGAGCCGAACACGGGTCCCTGTTGCACTTTTTTAGCCCACCTGCCATTCACGCAGACGCAGGATAATCTGATGGCGCTCCGCACGCATCGCCATCAGCGTAATTAATTTAAAGTACGACCTCTTTGGAGGATTACTCCCTCGCTTCTGATGCTCTTTGTGTGATTTGAAAGATACGAAACGGGCTCAGGTTTGATATGTTGAAACACGGGAAATAGTTTTTCTGCTTTTTAAAAAATCATCTCACATTTAGACAAAAAAAAGTCTCAACACCGAGTTGATTATCAGAAGAGGAAGAATTCTGATCCGTTAAATCGAAAGTTTTGATCACGTATGGTAAAACCACCTTCAAAGTCTGTAATGCAAACGCATTATAATACTTAATAATCTTGACATCACGCACGCTTGTCCTTTGTTCTGTGTCGTCTTTCTATCTTTATTTAAAAAAAAAAAAAAAGAACACACAAATTGAAGGTGGACCATGGAACAAAATGTGCAATAATTTTGCAAGTGCAGCCAAACAGCGAAGGATTCTAGTCGATGCTGCCAATTAATGGAAATCTGGCCCCCGTTTGTGCCAGTACTGTCTGAAATATCTTAGACCTGGGCAGCAGATTGCAAAAAAATACAATTCGGAAGCAATTCTGACGAAAAGAGAAAAAAAGCAATTTAGGTAGAATATAAAATAAAACTAGTTTCAATATAATGAACAGGAGTTTCGATCGTCTGCAGCGCTTCACGTGGACATTCAGAACCCGCCCACCCTGGATCACTGACGGTCACACATCCGGTACCGACCTGGCTCTGCCGGTCCTCCTCCTGTCTCCGGGCCTCTCGGCTCCGCCTGCAGCTCCACTCCTTCAGGGCCTCCTGCGCCTCCGTCGTCAGGCACCCCGAGAGCGGCGGCACCCCGTCCAGGCTCTGGATCAGACACAGGCCGGCATACGCACTGGTCAAGTAGTACCCACCTGGACCCCAAAGAGGAGACACAAAGAAGTCAAAAGGGAAGTCCAAACACAGCTCCTGAAAGGGGGCGGCGTTCCGAGGGGGGGGGGGGGGGGTAGGTCGTACCCTCTCCCTCCAGCCAAGACGGCTCCAGGAGCTCCATCATGTACTCCACCTCAATGAGGATGCGTGGTCTGTTGCACTCCACAATGGCATAAGACAACGACGGCAGGAAGTCATCACAGCTCACTTCCTGTCCTAGGAAAAGAAACCCCAAAAAACAGAAGCCAAGTGTGGAAAAAATGGACAAAATGTGTGCTTCAATCTGGGTTCAAACTGAAAGAATAGACTTTAACAAATGAAGTGGCCTTTAAAGCGGAACCGGTTAAAGTCCAGCCTCACCCTGAAGGGCCCCCGTGGCCTCGTGGACACATTTGCACACTTGCAGCAGCAGCAGCACCTTGTCGATGGGCGAGTGCGTCCTCTGCATCAGGACCAGCTTCTGCTTCACCCTCTCCACCGCCCGGGCGTCAGGAAGTCCCGCCCGCACCCCGAGACGCTCCACGGCGGCGCCCCCCTTCAGGCCGAGCAGGCTCTGGGCGAGACGCTGGGTGGTGCCGTCCTTGCGGTGAAGCTCAACCAAAGCCTTATCCAGATGGGACCTGAGGGGCCTCAGCACGCAGGAGAACATGGCCCGCTCCAGGGCCAGGTCTAGAGACAGAGGGAGAAGCTCGTTGCCACAAACGGGGAACATTTCCCAGTTTATTTTTAAGTTCAGCTTCATTTTTGTAGAAATGATACGATGCAGACTTGACTATTCCCCCAAAATGCAAGATGTCTTAGTTTTTCTGGACAGAAGCTCACATTTGTGTGAAACTTTGAAGGAATTCATCAGATCTTCGTTCCAGCAAGAGAAAAACATATTTGTGAAAATCTATTTCTATTCACGTCATTCAATTCCCATAAATCTCATTCCCTTTTCTGATTTTGACAACAGTCAGATATTTGGGTTGTACATCGAGTAATTCACTAAATAAAATAATCAATCAAGCCTATCCCGTGCATAAAAGTGAGTGATTGCTTATTTTTTCTTATTTTTATTTAACCTTTAAATAGATCATGACTAACAAGTTAATAATTGAAGGTTATAATTCTTATTTTATTGGAGAAGCACATCTTTTGGTTTTGGCATCCGGACACAAACACATGAATTGTGGGTAATCGTCATAAATCAGGTCACAATTCTTCAGAGCATCAAAATGCCTCCTTTCCTTTCCTGCATTAGCCTAACCCCCCCCCCCCCCCCCCCATCCCCATCTACCTCCTTCTCATCCAGCCTCCCTCTTGGACCGTATCTGGAGGGCATCAGCCTCGGAAGCAAAAAAGAAAAGACAATTTCATCTCTTACTCACAAACCTGCTCCTGATTACATTTTCAAAATACTCATCCTATTTCTATTCCTCCCTCCCACCCTCCCCTGAATCGTGCTGCTCTTCAAGCGTGCGTGGGTTTTGTGATAACTTTTTATGATAAAGGAGGGGGGGGGGGGGAGCAAAAAAAAAAAAAAGGAAAAATGCAAATGCCTCCCACCGACGCACTGCGAGATAAATCAAAAAATCAGTGCGCAGGAAGGAAGGAGGGCAGCGCCGGCCCCCTGAAGCCTCCGCGGCGCCAGGCAACCGTCCGGCCTCCGCGCTGACAGACGCCAAAGACAAACGGATGTGCGAGACGGTGTCCAAGTGTCGCCCTGCCTTTAGAAAGACTCGGAGGATCGCGGAGAATCTATTGGACGTGAGCGCCGGCGCGTCAGGAAGGGCTTTCCTTATGCTGTTTGCTAAATACAAGAGACAATATGACCCCCCCCCTCCACGCCACACACAAACTACTGTGTGCTGACAAATCCTCCAATCCTTTCACGCCTCAGAGAAACTCACCGGGCTCAAAGTGTAATCCAGACCCGCCAGCAAAATCCAATCAACTAATTCACGTTCCTTTGGCTCAAAAATCAAAAAAGGGGATTATTCAGAATCAGCGTTCAGTTGTGCGGAATGACTTTTGTGTTTATAATTCCACAAAGGGTGGATGTTTTTGTTCTTTTTTAAAACCTAGACAGAACAGATTATATATTTGGTCCCCAAATACAACGAAGACGAGCAGCCCGGCTCAAACGTTCACCTTTCTCGTTCTCTGGAACCAGCGTCTCGATGGGAGGCTCCAGCTCGCCGCTGTCCAGCAAGCAGCACCTCGCCTGGGACAGGAAGAGGCGCAGACCCTGCAGAAGCCGCACAGAGGTGACGCTCGCCGAGGACGAAGACGAAGACGAGGAAGCCAGCGATTTGAGCGCCTCCCCCTGCGCCAGAAGGAAGTCCTGAACCATGGCGCCGAACGCCGAGCGCCTGTCTCTGGAGAGCTCCTCCACCAGCCGCGTCAGCCTCTTGTCCGGCGCAAAGAAGCACACGAAGGCCTCGCTCATGCGGTGCAGCCCGCCACGGCCTCTGGAGCGCACGAGCGGCGGCCGCTGGCCGACGCGGGTTCGGCCGTGAACCGGGCTCTCCGGATCCGAATCCGAGTCGCTGCCGTCGTCCATGCTGCTGAAGGAGCTGCTGCTGTCGAGCTCGGCCAGGGACGGAGCCGGGCGCCCCTCCAGGGCCAGGACCGCTGCCTCGATGCCCACGCCCTCTCCCTGGGGAGCCCGCCGGGGCTTCGGAGACGTCTTAACCAGGACGGATGAGATGTTGGATGATGGAGCAACGTTAGGGAAAAAAAAGGATTCACAGCAACACGATGTGAAAGAATAAGCGCTGATGCTAACTCGCGTTACTTGTAGCACGCAGAGCGGCGCCGCGTCCTCTTCCTCTGCAGAACCCGGGGACACCGCGGGAGTCCGCTTGAGGACGCCGGCCCCGAGGCGAACTCTCCTCTGCGGGTTGCCGTCGGCCTTCCGCAGCGTCTCCGGGTCGCCGGGCGGCTCCTCGGAAGAGGAAGGCGAGTAGGAGCCGACCCCCTCCAGGGACAGATTCATGGCGGACGACTCCGAGACCCGGAGCCGCATGCTGCGCTTGAAGCGGTGCCGCTTATTGGAGGCGCTGTGGTTTATGAACTGGGGCTGCCGTGGAAAAAAGAAAAGTGGAGTCAGGCGTCGGGCCCGACGGGAATCTGGGACCTTCTCAAAGAGATGGTTTCTGAGTTCTGACCTTGTTACCCTCCAGCTGCAGGAAGAGCGGGTTGATGAAGCAGACTTTCCCTCGTCTGCCCTGGCCCAACGGCTCCTGGATCAAGGACTTTTTAACCCGGCTGCTGCCGGCAGATGCGTCCGGGACCACCGGCCCGTTTTGGATCTCGGACGCGCTCGGAGCGCTCCAGAAATCTGATGAGGGGAGCCGGAAGGAAGGAGACGTCAAAGAATCGCAAAAAAAAAAAATCGACCGCCATCTTTTTCCTAACTGAAATAAAAGAACGAGACGCTTCCAAGAGCCGCACCTCGTCCCATGTGAGAGATGGCCTCCAGCTGCCTGTGCGCCGTTGCCTTGGCGATGGCATCTGGCAGCTGCAGCGGGAAGGGCAACACATCTCTGCGGAGAATAATAATTTTAAAAAGAAAAACATGCACAAAGCAGATTTTATTGAAAAACTGAACCTTAGGATTCACAGAGGGTCAAGTACGCTGCACGGCCAAAAGTATGTGGACACCCGTTAGCCACACTTTGAACAGGCGCCGTGTTGAAAAATACAGTAATATTTCCCGACAACCTCCAATAAAACTGTCAGGGATGTCCACGTAGTTTTGGCCAGACTTTTCAAACAACACTCGACCTGCTGATGCAGTAGAAAGCCACCAGACGACAAAGGTCGGGGAAGCCGAGCGCCGAGCTCTCCAAGGCGAAGGCTGGTTGTAGAACACAGAGATCAGGATCAGAATGGGGGGGGGGGGGGGGGGGTAACACGCTGATCTGGCTTGCTCTGTACTCACTGGAGTCCTCCTCACAGATGAAGCACTCCTTCACAGAGGAGGCACTTTTGTCCGCCGTCGCTCTCAAACACAAAACCTTCCTCTGGCTGGAGCCGCATTTACGTACCAGGAAGGTCTGAAAGCAAAATAATAAATTTTTCTCAAAATGAACTGAATTATTTCCCCCCCTGTGCCATTTCTAACCAATGAGATGATACGTGGGCGTACCCCAACAGGCTCTCTGAGCAGGATGTAGAGGGCGGAGTCTTTGTTGAGTGACAGCTGCAGCCACACGGGATGCGTGAGCAGCAGACGATCCAGGACGCTGAAGACTCGCTGGGAGCCCCCCCGGGTGCCGCCCACCTCCTGCATCTGAAATACACTTAAATATTACATATATTTAAGGGTACGTTATATCTATTTAAGATAACTTCAAGTAATAATTTTGCATAGTTTCCTGTATTTTGTCCATAAAGTCTTAATTTTGAATTTTTAACATATCTTGTATTTTTGTTCATTTAAAGCTCTAAACTCACTTTCAGAAAGTTTTAAACTGCTTCAGGGTGTTCTTTCTTTCATCTATAAATATGCCACAGTGTTCCTCGGCGTGACGCACACCTCTTCTTCTTCTGTCGTCACTATGACGTATTTAAATGACGCACCTTCCCGCGTTTGACCTCAAACTTAATAGAAAATAAACGAACCAATCATTTAGAACTTTATTTTTGGCCCTTTAATGTTAACATTCAATCACAAATCTCTCTCTCGCTCTCTCTCTCTCTCTCAGATTGGCTTGCTGCTGGATGTCACATTGTGTGGGCTGCTGATGAACGCTTGTGAGCGTAGCAGCAGATGGTTGCCATAGAAACCTGGGCCTACACATCCAACCAGGCATTCCCACTCAGTGAAAACACCCTTCCTCTAACAAGTCGGAGATGATTGTGCACGCCGACACACACATATTTATAAAGATTATGCGCAAAAATATTGACACACAACCTCACAGGTTATATTTTGCTGTAGTTTTATTTTTTTAAATAATGTTGGGAGGAAGATTTGTTGCTTCCTCTTCGACTGTGATGGGTCCCACACTGGATCTCCTAACCAGTTTCAGTGGCATTACAGGACGTAGAATAAATACTGTATTATTTTCACGCAGTAACACATTAAAAGGTCGACTTTTTTTTTTAATCACATCCTGCCTTTTATTAACACAACCAGAACCATCAGTATAGTTAATGGCAAAAAGCACCGCAGGGTTCAGGAATAGACTGCAGAGGTTGTTGGTTCCGTTTCGAAACGCTCAGTTAAAGAGTTAAAAAGCAAATCAGTGACTGTGTGAAAAGTGAAACCAGCTCACAAGAGCCGGTAGTTTGCGTCACCGAGAGGAGGCGACTCCTCCGTTTTCAAAAAGATGTTATATAAGCTCACGAGAAAAATGATGCTATGAATGCTACGAATGACTCAAGCCACTATTGCAGGCATGGGCAAACCCAGGCCCGGGGGCCATATGCGGCCCGTTGGTCTTTTTAATCCGGCCCGCCAAACTTGTACAAATTATATCATTCAATAAAATTGTATTATAATTAAACCTCGTTCATTTGACCTTTTCCCAGTAATCCTGCCTGTAAAAGGCCAAATCCTTGAATGCTATAGCTTTCATGTGTCATTTATATTAGCTCACACAAATACGCCATCCATCTGTTCTTGGTCCAGCCTTCCTGTCAAATTTTAGAACCGATTGTGGCCCGCGAGTCAAAAGGTTTGCCCACCCCTGCACTATTGCAATGCTGCAAACCTTAGCATGCCTGCTAACAAGCTAAAGTAGTAAACTGCCTTGTAACAGGATGAAACCCCGGCGTGGATTTGGGATCTATTTTGTCCTGATTGTTTTTTTTTGGACAAACGCAACGACACTGATGACAATAATTTCCTGGAAATGTTTCATATTCAATATGATTAGATAAAATGACATAGATCAAGACCATTAGCATTTTGCTAACCATTTCCAGGCCCACATTACATAAATGCAACGCTGCCCACGCACACACACAGGAAACCTTACGTAATTCCCTCAGAGGAGGAGAGACTCTCAGAGAGGTAGGGGCAGAACAGACAGATGAAAGATGAAATGATAAAAAGGGAAGAAAGCCGGGAAAAAAGAAATCACAACTTCAGCGTCAGTTCAAGCTGCCAGACTGGAAATGAAATAAGCAGAACGAAGGCACCCGAGCTAACGGGGCGTTTTTACACCCGAGGGCGGCGGCCCGGTGGGATAGGCCAGAAAGTCTGGTGCTGCTAAACACACTAATAAGTAGGCAAAGACAGAATCAGGGAAAGACTTCTGGAGGGGAACAGAGGAAGTCGATGGAGGGACGGCAGTGCAGACGACAGTGTGACGTCGTGAGGACTCAAACGCAAACATTGCAGAGTAGACATTCCTCGCTGGACGGGTCCTGTGGATGGTTTTGTTTCAGCCTTTTTAAAAAAGGTTAAAGTTATTGTCTTTGAGAATTCTCTCTCTGTGATTTACCGATTTTAAACACGGTGGTGCATCAAGGTAAGTAAGAGGTGCAGAAACGCGTTCGAGTACTGCCGCCGCCTCTGATTGTGAAAACGATTTCCAATCGAATGAGTTGCCGGGTTTGAATCATTTCAAAATCGGACACGCATCTCATAAATGATTCCAGTAAACAACAAAACAAAACCCAGATGAAAGATCCCACAGGAAGAATGAAAAGCCCAAATTCGCCACACGAGCTCCACCTTTTCAACAAAACGAAGTCGGCTCGTGTTACCGCAGTTGTCGAGACAGCGACATCCCAGCAAGCAGAGCAACCTTTGCCGCCAGGGGGCATGGAAAACCTCCAGCTATGGTGCTTGTGCCAGTTTTTGCATTTAATAATTCCTCACTACAGAGAGCGAAAGACTCTCCTGGCTGGCGTCGGTTCCACTCGCTGCTGTACGGAGAGATTCTTTGGCCCTTTTCTGCCTTTAGTCTTTTGCCATTTGAGTGACATCATTCTGCAAATTGCATGAATTGCAAAGTGATCCCAGGAAGGCTTGAGAGGAACATACTCCAATTAAGTTTTGATAAATATCGATGGCAGAAACTTAAAAATTTTAAATTAAAAATAGAATCTTCCTCAACAAATTCTTCAAACATTTCCAGATTTGGTTTCAGGATGAGACCCTCAGGTAGATTTGTTTTTGTTTTTTAATCTCCACCCGCCTCCCCAGTTCCAGAGAGGGAGAGGCGTTAGCGACAACGTAGCATAAACATCATTTACACGATTGTTTTGTGCTGCTTGTGTACAAATAAACAAACCCACACCTCCAAGGTGCTACATCGCGATGCTGATGACTCAGACATAGAAACACATTTTTACGCCTGATTGAAAGTCTACTTCCTGGTTGAGGGCAGTCCCTAAACCTGTGCCCCCCCCCCATTATTATTATGATGTTACTTATCACCACACTTTTGTTTTGTATCTTGTCAGAAATATAAAGTTGACTATTTAGAAGAAGAAATTATTCGCCAATTCACCTAAAGTGCATGTTATCGGTGGGGGAACCGGAGGGAACCCATGCAGACCCGGGGGAGAACATCCAAACGCCTCACAGACAGGATTCGAACCCGCCACCTTCTTGCCGCGAGCGCTAACCAATCCGTCTCGGTTGCTCGAGTTTGACGTCAGTAAAGCCTCTCTTTTGCACTGACGGCGATGGAGGCTAAGAATAGCCGGCAGGCCAATCGCTGCCTGTGCAGGATGACTAATGGAAGAACATAATTGCAGTGGGCTAAACGTATTCACAGGGGGGGGCAACAGTGGGCACAGGGGCCTCCTGATTGATGACAGGTGTCCATTTCGATGCCTGCTGTCAAAGAGTCGTGGCAAAGGCACTCAGGGCCAGTGACAAGGAAGTGAGAGCTGCGTGTTACTGTGTGTGTGTGTGTGACAAAGTTGTTAAAAAGGCATTAGAATGAGTCAGGAGCGCAGAAGAACCGTTAACATAACTGTGAATATTCATAATTTTAGAAGCATATATCAGCTAACTGGCACAGTGATTCAGAATTAGCACATTAGCTTTGTCGGATTATTAGCATTAGCAGCACGCTTTCAGCTCACGCGCTTGTTTTAAGGGCCGTAACGTGATTATTGTGACTTTTAAATTCTGTCTGCCTGAATCAATCAGTTCGTCTCCTGATAATAATCAAAATACATTTTTTTTTTTTTTAAAGGGACATAATTGTTTTTTTTACTTTTAATGTTATGTGCGACATAATCACGAGAAAGACGTCGTGTAGATGTCCAGATCAAATCAAGAGAGCTCGTTTCATATCTTTCGTGCCACAGATTCATCGACTCCAAATCCAATCCGCGGAAAAGAAAACATAAAATCAGTCTTAAGCAGATCAATAAAGGCTTCGGCGTTTCTTTCCAATTGCTTTACATTCTGACATAATTGGATTTCTCGATCCTCTCCACCTTCACATGAATCTTCCAAGCGTCGTCCCGACACTGGTGATGAAAGATCACTTTCAACCTCCACTTTCAGATTGTGTTAGAGTGACCACAAGAGGACAAAAGGCTGCATTAATATTGTTCTCTCTGAAGTGGCCGGGGAGGGAGGGAGGGAGGGGGGGCTGCTAGACTCAGGCCTCCTGCGATTGGATCTGCTACTGTATTTCTGTGCGATCATTATTATTGATACTGTAAATTAGACAACAATAAATTATAATTGCCGTACTTGATCCTCCACACCTCTCAAAGGATCCGGGTCATCTTGAATTTGGATCTGCTCGAGGTTTCCGCCTGCGAGGAGGCAGTTTTCGCTCACTGCATATAAAAGTACGACTCTGGTGGGACTCGAACCAACAACCTTTGATTCACTTCATCTAGGCCGAACTAGACGTCCAACAGAACACACCACAATGAGCCAGTCAATAGAATCTCAAAACATCAAGTGAGACTTCCATGGTAATACACGTCCGAAGAATACTCGCAGGAAGTACTGATCTCTCCGATTGGCGTTTTCAAAAGTGAATGTTTCAGTTACAGTATTTTTTCCCTTGGAAGAAAAAGCCCTGAAATGCCTCGTGGTCAGGATATTTTTTATTTAGCTCATTCGTTTTTGTTTTTTTTTGCCTGCCGGGCATCATTTTGAGCAGCTGCCTGCCTGGTTTGACAGAAACCTCCAGGAGGTTGTGTGTTCCCGTGCTGCTGCACGATGACGCCTCGGCTCCGGAGCGACCACATGCAATGCGTCCGGTTGTCTGTCTGTGCACCCCCCCGTCCAGAGGACAGACTGCTCCGTTCAAAAGGACTGAAGTCCAACAGCTCCGAGTGTACCGCTCGGGCACACAATCACACTCCTCCTACACAACACAGGACCAGAATGCAGATCCCCCTCCCCCCACACACACACACATTTGGCCACGCCACATTTCACAATTGCAGATTTCATGTGGGTATATAGGCTGCAGCATCACAGCCATCCGATCAGGGCCTCCATCATCGGCATCAAAAGTCCTAAGTCTTACGCCAACGTGCTCCAGCAGAATTTACTGAGCAAAACGGGGAGCGAGGACGTGGGAACATCACGTCTACTCCCACACAGGCAGGATGACACTTCAGCTCTAAAGTTATGCAGCAGTGGGAACGGTGGAGATTACGCTGCCCTCAGAGGGGAGACGAGAGATCAAGAGACTGAATTAAAAAAAAAGAAAAAGAAAGTCTGAGTGGCCAATTGAGCAGAGCTGAGCTTCACAACAGAGGAAGCTGCGTGAAGGCAGGTTTGAGTGAAACAGCAGCAGAACTTCAGACCTGTAAAAGGATTTGCTTTCACCACCTGAGCCGTTCTCAGTGGGACGTCCTCTTCTGTCCATTTAAAAAAACAACAACCTGCAGTGGCGGGACAGCCTGGTCCGTTGCGCGCCCACATTACATGCATGAATCACCGAGACAATTGGTACGTTAAACAATAAAACGCCAACGCGTTTTGAACTTAGGAAGAAGAAAGAGTCGCCCAAAGGTGTGGAGGAAACATTCAACCGGACGCTGCAGGCTGCGGCCGCAGGGCGCACGTGTCCAGTCTGCAGGGGGTGGGGGGGGGGGACCCGGGGGGGGGGACCCCCCCTCACCTCAAGGAGTCTAATTCTTGTCCTTTTTTATTGCACAAATACCGCAACAACAAAAACGTAACTTACCTTCTCTTTGAGGGTTGGGATCGGGTGACGCGCTGCGCGCAGCCGGCTCCGACGCACTTAATTAGGCGTCTGGGTGTGTTGATTGATTGTGGACGAAGACGGCGCAGAGATTCTGAGCTCGAGCACCATGACGCGGGAGCGCGGGCTCGCAGAAGGAAACGCGCACGACGCCGGTGACAAGGCGGAGGAGCGCGTTTTTTAATTCTGTCAGCAGACACACCGTATACCCCCCCCTCCTCCTCCTCCTCCCTCTCCCTGATTCCGAATTACGTTGTGTCGTTGCAAAATTATTTTGGTCCTTTGGAAAAACAATAAAAGCCTTCTGCAGAATTGTAATCCTGCAAAAAGAAAAAAAAAAAAGACGTAAAAAAACCTGTAAATGATATTAGGCTAATATTTAAAGCACACAATTGATACCGATAAAAATGTTACATAAAAAAAATGTGGAAAATACAAGATTTTACAGGCACAGGAAACATGCTTTCCAGTAAAATAATCAACAGACAATAAGAAGACACAATTCATGAAAGTATTTTAGAACCACTGAAATCGATGATATGTAATTAATTGTCTCAATATTTTCCTACATCCCGACTTTAAATATTTACGGTATGTCTTGATGTGCTAAATAATGTGTACGTATGCGTGTGCGCGCGCGCGCGTCCTATTTCCGCATCGCTGCAATTATGACGCTTTAATTTGGCCAGGCGAGGAACTGTAGTTCTGCCTTGGCCCGCCAGAGGCCGCCAGAGGCCGCGTTATTTTTCACTCAGAGGGCCAAAAAAAAAAAAAAACAAGGTTTGTTTTTCGTGCGTAAAACTGATTTCATAACGCGAAATTACATAAATCTTAAGTAAAAAAAGTGGGTCAAACTGTTAATTATTAAACAGTGTTTAATTTGTTCTTGTTACAGGTTAGAAAAAAAACCTTGCATTGTGTTGCATTATCCGTCATCCAACAACAGATTATTTAAATGGTGGTAAATACTGTGGTGTTTTCATTCTGCTTTGTGCATTTCAAGTGTCTTTCAAATGCGACTAACCCATTGAGGTGTCTTTGAGTTGTCTCGTTCTCTCAAGTTGCGATTGGTTGAATGCCCTCGGAGATGAAACACAGCATCGGATGCGCTGTGTTCCATCATGATCAGACAGCTCCCTCTCCCCAGCATATTTTTCATGCCCGCTAACTGGGACCCACTTCCTCTGTCCAATGGAAACACCACTAGTGTGGTAATCTGCAGCCTCTGAGAAATCAATGGCATCGAGCAAATGCTAACGGGATGGAACACAAATGAATGCATGAAGGTTGTTTCTATCCTTTTTGCCCTTTTGGTCTCTCTCTCTCTCTCGCTCTTTTACTGCACACACACACACACACACACACACGCCGCCCACAGCCCTTCAGAGTGTGAACTAAAATGGAAGTGATGCATTGTGGTCTCAACGCCGTGCAATGCATCTCTGAGTCAGGAAGAGAAACGAGCAGAGACAAGAATGCTGCCCATGTAAGATGCTGTCAGTGTGTGTTTGTCTGTGCGTGTGTGTGTGTGTGTGTGTGTGTTTGTCTGTGTGTGTGTGTAGCATCATCGTGCTACACCCGTGTCAGATACGACGCGTAGGCTCATATCATATGCTGCGGGGAGGTCATGGAGACGGGCGTGCTGCTGTTCAGACCCCTCAGTGTCAACTGGAGAACACTTCAGGGGAGGCCAGATGATGGATGGAAGCAGGCGGCTGCATAGCAACGACTGGCTGTGTGTGTGTGTGTGTGTGTGTGTGTGCAGCTCAGAAAAAAAACTCCCGCCTTCATTATGCCAGAGGTTTCTGCTTCAAAGATCGTAACGTTGACCTTCGCCGAGCGGAGTGCTGCACGATGTGCACCTCAGAGATCCTCTTTTTACGACCTCGTGGAGGTGGTGCATTCTCTGGGCTCCGTCGAAGCCTTTCCTCTGTTTGATAAAACCCGATTTAGCACACAGCGGAACTTCAGCTCAACCACTCGGGGGCCTGTCGGAGGCGGTGTCGCCCAATGCCACGCAACGCTGTGAGACTCGCTACGAGACTCGCTCCTCTTGAACAACGCCCGAGGCCCTGGCAGCAGGCGGAAGCGCCGACTCGGCTGTTCTTTGTCCCACGTGCGCCCTTGTTACTCCTCCGGCTGTCAAGCTCGCCTCGCTTCATGGCTGATCGTCCTCCGGCGCGTCGACAAAGTCGAGCTGACGCCTCGATGGCATCTCCCTGACTCAGGGACAGTCACCGATCCAGGGCTTTGCTGCCGCTGCACAGTCAGCGCCTCCAGCCGGGCGCAGCGGTTCATGAACTGGGCTGGAATGGGCTGAGTAGCAACATTACCAGTTAATGGTTGATGCGCTTGAACATCTGCACCGGCGAAAGCCAAATCAATAAATGTTTAACGTTGAAGAACAACGGAGTCAGTACAGATGCGTCTTTTAGAGAGGCCTCTAGAGGCTGCGTGAACTTTCTGTAAAGCAAACGATCGCCGAACACACGGATCCGACTGAAAGCGGCGAGGTCAGCACGACAACGGCGGGGTGGCGTTTTTGAAAACGTTCCGCTGCTCTTTTTTCTTTCTCTTTTGAAGCAGGTTCCGTTTTCTTGGGTCCGCTTTAATATTTGATGGTTCTGACTCATCAACGAGGAGGAGCCGCGTGAGAACGACGCGTTCATCAGATAACGAGACACCAGAGCTCCTTTTCCAAGGTCCCACTGAGATGACCTGTGTGTGTGTGTGTGTGCACGGGTTGGGATGTTCACAACTAAGAAGGGCACACACACACACACACACAACCACTCAGAGGGACAGTAGTGCATGTATTATAAATATTTGGACATGTGTGTGTGTGTGGGGGGGGGGGGGGGCTGGTCTTGGCAGGGGATGGAGACAACGTCCAGCGTATTCAGAGCTAGTAATCCAATTCTGAATTCTGTCTTTCAAAGAAGGACTGTGTGTCCTCCTTTGGGGGGGGGGGGGGGTAATTTTTACATGTAAATGGGAAGCATGGAGGGGGTCTGATTACTCCTCTTCTCACTCTTCTTGTATCTGTTCATTTGTCTTTTAAATCCATGACTCCGGCCCTCTTGGGGGCCTCAGTGGACAGTTAACCACTCGTCCTTGTCCTCGTCCTCCTCGTCCTCCTCCTCCACCAGCACTCTGTCCTTTGGTTCGATTGCCAAAATAAGTGCTTTCATGGATGGTTCAAGTTTCATGCTTTTCTTCTTGGAGACCCTGAACACGTCAGACACCGAGACTCTAGGGAATGAAGACGATCGTCATTTCAAGGGACACAGAAAGACACTCAACTGGTCTCCCGGTTTCCCGCCAATACATTTCCTATAGTGCTTGTCCTCGCGTCTCCTGTGGACATGCCCACCCGTGATGAAAAGGTGAACAAAATTGGTGAATAAAGAAGAACAAAATTAGATTCCGAAGGCAAGCGACATCTCAAAGGTCGCCTGAGCAGGTATTGCGAGCGGAGAAGACGATGCGTGATCAGGAATATGCCGCTCCATCAACCCCCCCCCCCCCCCGCGTGCGCATTGCCACAAACTGCTGCAGCAAAACACAAAAACATACAGTCACAGAGCTGGGCTGGACATTTAAGATTATTCATCAGCATCTAAAGAATCATGATTATATGATACACAGAGAAACAGAAAGAAAGACGCACATCAGATGACAATAGGAGACAAGCAGAGGGGGACACAGTGTCGTGATTTGCCCCCCCCCCCCCCCGGAAAGCAATTTGTTCAGTCATTTGGGTCGGCGTGATAAATAGAAGGGCTGATTGCAGGGTGGAATGTTTTCTTTCGGGTCTTTAGGGAAATAGAAGCTATTTAGAATCAGAATCCTAATTGAGCAGCTGCCGCTGTGTGTGACATATTATACTGCTGTGTGTGTGTGTGTGTGTGCCTTGCTCTAATATTCAGAATCATTTTAAGTCGGTGCATATCTGTATAAATCGGCACTGCAAAAGGGAAAGGTCTTCTGTCAGAGATGAATGGAAACCATTCAAACTTTGAACGTCAGTTTATTAAAGCATTTATACAACGCAAAGAGGTTCAAAATAAAGTTTGTACCTATGAAGACCCAAAGTCAGTAAAATAGACACTATAAAATAACTACGGATACAAAACCAAATTATGACTTCAAACTGACCCTTTTATTTTGTGTGTCCGTCTAATAACTCGTCTTAGTTAACAAATTACTTCAGTCACTGAGAATATTAAAGTGAAATAAATTATTTGTATTTTATTTATTTTATTTTCTTCATCATTATATGTTTAGATCATATTCAATGCACGACTGCATATTCAATAGCACGGCAGAAACAATTGAATTTAATATTTAACAACTTTGGGTCTCCATAAATGTTTAATATGACAGACAAACAACTTCCTTGCATATTTACAGCAGTTTAAAGCAATTCAGGTGTTCAGGTGTTTGTGCCTGAAATAAATACCACGTATCTGAGCACATTTCAAACACTTCGCAAAAATAAATAGAAACTGTTGTGCGTCTCGTACGTTAGAGAGATGAGGTTCGGGTAAGCGGACGTTGAGTTGCAATATTTACAGTCACTTTACAAAACTGTCCTTCCGCTCCTCTTTTTTTTTTTTTTACGTGCTCCACGTTTTATTCCTGACAGAGCAGCAGTGGTTTGGATTTTCGTTATTGTACCTGACACAGAGAGAGCTACTCCAACGGCGAGAGACTGTGCAAGTCAAGCGCTGAAGGATTGCTGAACGAATCCGTCTGAAATCGGCTGCCCTTATTGCCCGTTTACAATTTGCAGTTCTCCATTGTTGTAAAACATGGAGAGAATGAATTCTTACGTCGCTGCCACATCGGTTTCCTGAAGTCGTTTCACCGGAGTTTTGGCAAATTAAAGGTTAAACCCAGTGTGTCATGGAAAAATAGCAGTGATAAAACAACAATGCCCAAAATAATAAATAGTACACTCATTCCCTTCATCATTGATTTATTTCCTTCTTTACCTCGTCATTTCATCCCTTTCTTTCTCTCCCTCATCAGCAAAACCTCGCATTAACGTCGTGGTCAGGCGTTAGATTTGGGTTCGACAGGTGGGAGAATCCTAAATTATCCAGACTAGGTCAAGACAAAATAGGTAGAAATTATAACAACCCGACCAAAAATTCGACCCCTAAAAATTAGACTACTCCAAACTAACACTTTTCAAAGAGACAATATGAGCTCCGTCTGTGTCTGTCTTCATCTTACGGCTTTGACGAGTCTTAAGTGAACAGCATTAATTATTAAAACACTGCAGCCAACAGGCTTCGACTCAGCGTCCTGTCAGACTGTTTTCATGTTTTCGATTGTTTCAGTGGAGATGCTCTCGGGTTGACGACGACTCATTGAACCCACACTTTTGGACTGCGATAGTGTCCACGATTAAATTCCAACCCTAAATTCACAAACACCGGATTCGTGGCAAAGTCTCTACGATGCGACATTTGATTTTAACTCGAGAGAGAGTGCAGGTGAGCTGAAAAAAGTAAGTTCATTGTGCTTCTTATCAAGGACTGGAGGTTATCCCAATGTCTGTCTGGCGAGGCTCTTTGAAAGACTGACAACCATTAATGCCATTATGTCTCACTAAAGGACTGTAAATGGCATATGTTAGGGAGAGAGCGAGCAAAAGAGAGCTTGAGAAAGAAAGAGTGAAAGCAAGTAACATAATACTTTACCAGTCTGATGTGCACAAAGCCTACTCTGTGCCTATGTAGGCCACATATCACCACTTTCCGACTGAGTTCTAGTCATATACAACAGGTTTTCTTCAAAGAACCACTTTCATCCAAAACCCTCTTCCATCCACTCTGGTGGTCGGGGGTGCAGAAGTGTGCAATTTTGCAAAGTCCCAGTGTTGATTTCTCCCGTTATTGCTCTGCCAACCCTGATACTGATTCAAACCAGAGAAGCCAAGGATTCAAGTTCACATCCGGAAATGGGTACTACTTGTTTCCAGTACCTCAAAACAATCCGCACAAATGTCTTGAGGGTCAAAATAGAGAGATGCAGTGTTTTGAGTTTTCATCAGCTCTATTTTTCAGTGGGCGAAGCCTGAGTTTGTGTTTTAGTTGCTAACTTTGGGTTCCAACTTTGCATTTCTACATCATGCCCTTTTTTTTTGGAGGTGAACCCTGTTTGTGACATATGACCAGGGGTATCAGGGGACCGTTGAGTGTGTTTCGCTTCAGGATGCAAAGACACAACTTTATTCACGGTTGATGATTGCTGGGTCCCCCGGAGTTGATGTCTTTGATGGTAGTGCATTGATTGGGAATGTAGGAGCAACCGCGTATAACGGAGCTCGGGAATGACAAGTTTCAGGCAGAGTTCTTGAGCCTGGCTTGACAACCCATGGCTAATATTTAATGGAAGGTCATACCCCATGATGTCAACGGTTCCTCTTGGCTGCCAGGGGCGGAGATTCTTGTCTTTAATCTGGGTGGATGAGCGAAGCTGCACTTGCCCATTGAAGCAGCTTCTCATGAGTCTCTCCTGGGCCTGTCGAAGTTCTCGTACCTCCTTTGCTACACAACCTGGACCCAGAGCTAAAATTTGGCGCCACAAGGAAGCATTGAAGTAGTCATAAAGATATGTGTCTAAAGAATTCCAGGCACGGATCTTTGAAGCAAGGACTGGTGTCAGTGTCCGTTTTGAGGCTTCCTTCCGCATGTTGAGCTTAAAATAAAGAATGTCATCCAGATCCCAGGAGAGGAGATGGCGTAGGACAACCAACGACTCGTCAAAGTAGTCAGCAATCATCACCAGGGAGAACGTCTGCTCCACCTCTGCAAGAAGGTCCTGAATGAACTCTGCATCTGTTGCTGGCTGATCCTTGTCTTTGCCCAAGTCGAACACCAGGTTGTTGCGTGCAATCATAGAGTCCTTCTCGTCTGGTCGGTAGTAGCGCCAGGGGTCTGCCAAGAAAGCCTCCAGGGAATGATTGGGGACCCTCCTGAAGGTATGGCAGTAGTTTAAATAGTAATTGAAAGCTGAGTCAAACATGGAGCTGGGTTCTCTCAAGATTGTGATATAGATGGTGTCGTTGGGCATCAGATGCTGAAGCTCCTTTTTGCTGAAGCGCATATGACTAGCGATGATATTTGGCGGTATTGTGTGTGGGTGGACAAAGTGAGTGTTGAAGGAGTATGGATAGCAGAACTGGTGACCGCAGGACTGTATTGGCAACGCCACTGTCAGGTTGTGGCGCTCTGCAAAGCGGAAAAACAGGTTCTGCATGGTGCTGCTGGCCGTTTTGTGGGTCTTGAGGAAGGCAACATTGGTGTGCTTGGGCTTCTGTGCCAGGATGAGGTTAGAACGGATGGAAGGACAGCCAAAATAGAAAGCATCCATGGTCCTGGAAAAAAAAGACAGAAGAGCATTGACGCCTTTGCACAGACACTGGATAGATCATAGCATTAATGTGTCACAGCTTGACAAACCTTTTTTTTCCACACACTAACTTCTCCTGTCTTCCAGATCCTTCCCCTGCAATCACCTCATTCCTGTCACCTGTGTTTCTGCAATCACCTGCAACTCATCCCTCATCAGTCCTGCCACTGCTTAGGCTCTGCTCCTACCACACCCATCTGCCAGATTGTTTAGTGATGATTCCTACTTTCCAGCATTCCAGATTGACTGCCCGTGTTTCGACCCCGCCTGATCCTTGGATTCTGTTTCTTTGCCTGCTCCTTTGGATCTGTCTGCCTGCTCGTTCTGATTATACCTGGTTTGTGAACTGTGAATTTCTGGAACTGTCTCATTGCCTGCCCCTATCTGGATTTGAGTTATGGACGGACACAAACTGATAAACGCCGGTCAAAAATGAAACTTCCTTGGCGGGGCTAATTATGATCTATGTAACCCTCTATTACACCCCTAACATCCATATAGAGGCACAATAAGACTCCGATTCAGACTTCAGTGGGTGCGTTACAATCGCTCACCAGCTCAGAAGACTCCCGTGGTGAACCAGGACACTGACGGTAGCGATGACGATGATGAGCAGGAATATCTTCTTCTGAATCATTTCGCTGGGCTTCAGTGGGACTCTGCAGACACAAAGCACACAGGCGAAGATTAGAACGAGGTGCAAAGAGGAGGCAAATGTATAAATGAGGTCAGAGAACAAACACAAATCTTAATCTGGAATTTGGAAAAAGAGAATTCGTCAATTGTTTTCTGTGGAAACCTTTAAGAGACAGACGGATATACTGAACTAATCGTTTAGCCATGTTGGTGGAGGCAACAGTTTGATGTTATGACTGACTATGACTGTGTGTGTGTGTGTGTGTGTGTGTGTGTGTGTGTTACGGGATGGAGAGAGCTCATGTGTCACAGACTCTTAATAAGAAAGGGATTTAAATGGATTTCAGAAGGCAGTCTCGACTTCTCCCCTCCGTCCAACCTCATCCGCTGCCATCTTTACCTCCGCCACTTCTCCTCGCTCCGCTCCGACACTCTGGCTTCTTTAATTACAAAGGCCTGATAGGATTTCTTTTATGCGCTGTGCAGAAATGACAGCACGGTGAAGAGAACACTCGGTGCCTCTGTCCGTGGACCCTAGCCACAATCCGCACCGGAATATGGAGGCGGATCCAACGGATGTATGCAAAATTTAGAAATAACATGTCAATTTAACATGTCTTTCTGCATCCTCCTCCTGTCTATCTCTCATCCACTAGCTTTCATAGATGCACGTCTGCCCAACACCTCTTGAGCCTAGAACTGATGAAAATCACTGCCTCCTTTCTCTCTCCATCCAGTCGCCATTAATTTGAACTACGCTCCACTGGCTCCTCCTCCTCCCCCTCCTCTCACCATCACTCGACCCTCCAACCCTTTATCTTTAGCAGTAAAGGCAGGCAGAGCTCCCCTGACAGTGTCCCTATGGTGCTCTTCAAGCCTCTGCCCCACCCTGTTCCTGGACCTGCTGGAGCTCAAACGTGTCCATTAATGCATGTTTACCCTCTGATTTGGATTGCATATGTGTGTGTGCACTTGTGCATGAGTGTGCTCGAGAGTGTGTCTGGTTCATTAGTCGTCTCCCCGTGGACCCCGGAGATACGGGCTTTATCTCACCCTGAAAGAAAGAGACTTCACGTGACATAATATCAAAATTGATTTGCTCAATGTCAGGTTTGTTTTCGAACGAATCTTTCAGATCAGCGGGCCGATGGTGGAAATTCAAACCCTCGGATTTGAATTTCCTCTGAGCATCTCTCTTAGTTTTGTGTCGTTAGTTGATCACTTCAAAGCAAGCTCTGGACTCTGAATAATTACCCGCCATGCATGGAACAATAAACACGCGGTTCTCACAAGTTTTTCCGCGCTCTATAATTGTCAAAAGCAGATGGCGCGCTGCCTGCAGCAAAACTTCTGGAGACTAGTGGAGAGAGTTGAGAAAGAAATGAAATGGAAAGAAAGCAGAAACAAATCAAAGGCTTTATTCTAGCAGGAGCAGGAAGGAGCACCACCCACGTATTATTTGCGAATCTGCCTTAAATCAATGCATAAATGCTTTTTTCCCTTAGAGATTATGCTGCTGCAATCAATCGTGACATTGATAAGAGATGAGGAAATGTATAAACTGGAGAGAAGGTAGAGAAACTATCAAGAGAAAATGGCAAAACCACAAGATCACTGAATAAATGGGTGGAATGCTGAAAATTTGTCTTCAGATTTCAAGAGACTTTCTTCCTGAAAACGCCCTAATCGTCAGGAAGATCGACGATGACGAGCAAAGATGTTAGTCAGGCTTTACTGACTGCACGCCCGCCCATGTAGAACCAGAAAAGACGGGACCGATGGACGCCAGTCCTTGAAGGCACCCTGTAAAAATCCTTGTGTGATTGGTCGAGATGTTGAAATAAGATGCCGAGCGATACGAGGTCGGAAAGAGAAGACGATCGGCAGAGACCTTTCTGCTGCTCAGGTGAGACAAAAAACCCCAAAAATAATACCTCCTAAAACCCGAACGAGCAGATCCGCAGCGTACACTGTACTTCCTGTAACATGCCAGTGTTGCCCCCCCCCCCCCATTGAAGCCGGAGCTGAAAGTGATATTCAGTACCGAGGATCTGGTTTCTGGTTTACCTAGTGCGATGGATTCTATAGATAACATATCGAATGGCTGGTTGTTACAGACCCTGGGCTTGATACCCAACACAGTGTGTCCTTACTGACCAGTCTCACTTGCTCCCTGGGCGATTGCTCTTTGTTTGTGTGGGTCTCTTTCATAGACCTGGTCTTGCGCTCCTCGGAGGGGTTTGTGTTTCCACAGGGTTCGTGGGAAAGTCGCCTCTAGCAGGGCTTTAAATTCAACACCCCACGTATTTCAGCACGTCCATCGACATGAGAATGCGTCAACGAGACGTTCCCTTACGTCTCTTTAGGCCTCGGGTAGAGCGATTTACGCGGTTAGGGCCGTGCCATGTCTCAAAGCCGATTAAGATTTGGGATTTTGCTCGACTTTGGGAGCGGGGAGGACTCCAGAGAGTTTCGTCTGACCGCAACAACTACCAAACTGAGAACGCTCTCAGCATCATGAATAATGCATTGCATGATGTGCGGAACGCCAGGGTCGTCCGGATACTGGACTTTGCGCCCGTAATCTTCCCGCCCAGATCGTTTTAATCCAGGGTCTGAATGAAAACGCCCTCAGCAAAGGCCTCGTCCATCTGTCTTCATCTGGCAAAGTCAAAACTCGCACACAAAACAAAAGCCTTTTTAAGCCTTGGCATGGAATCTCAGGGGAAAAAAAAAATCAAAGCACACATTAAGCCAGCAGCAGGTGAAGTTTAAGGTGTTTCTAAATGTCTCTGCAGACTCGCCAGGGTCAGTTCAATAACGTTGTTAACGTGGAACATTAATCTCTCTTGGACTCACGACCACAAACATCTGCTCGGCTCCCTGCGGCGAGCTGAGATGCCCACAGCTAAATTTTTAATTACAAGTGCTCTAATCACTCAGGCCACGTTTAAACACCAGCGACGTCCATTCGGAAAAAAAGAAAGTAAAATTAATCAGGAAGAGCCGATCCTGCCCCGGCCCCACTTACGGAACCGCGCCCTCCTGCACCACAATCATGAATCCGGGTGCATCGAATGAGCAGAGCAGAAGATCAAACATGCTGAAGAACCCCCCCCCCACACACACACACACACACTCGCCTTGGGATCGTTAACCTTCATGGAAACTACAATGCAAACAGCCTGGCGCTAACACAAACACATGCTGTCAGTGTCACAGAGAGCGTCCAGAGAGCGTCCAGAGAGCGTCCAGCAAGCGTCCAGAGCGCGTCCAGAGAGCGTCCAGAGAGCGTCCAGCAAGCGTCCAGAGAGCGTCCAGAGCGCGTCCAGAGAGCGTCCGGAGAGCGTCCAGAGCGCGTCCAGAGAGCGTCCGGAGAGCGTCCGGAGCGCGGCGTGTCACAAGTTAATATTTCATAAATAACCTCGTTTCATGGAGCGTTGGCCTATAAAGAGCCCCCCCCCCCCCTATCTAGAAACACTCATGATGAGATTTACCATGATGGAGCCGGCTCCCTCCGTAGAACACACTTTATCATGGAGACTTTTTCAAGAGGCTCGAGTGTGTGTGTCGTCGTCGTCCCCCCCCCCCATTGTTATTGCCTGCTGTGCTGCCCTCCTCACACACCGTGCGCATTCATCACCCTGTGCCTTCTCGTGAGGATATGCAAAGCAAAGAAAAGAAAGACACAGAACCAGATCGCCTCCCCTCCCTTCTCCTAACCTCCTTTCTGAAGACACAGAGGAGGAGAGTGAAGGACACACAGCGAGGACACAGACAGGCCGTCATAGAGACAGGAGCCGGAAAGGACACCAGGGACGAAATCGATTATTTTTAAACTGTAAAATGTCAAAATGTCAAAATAAGAAAACCTATCCTGAAGCTCCTCTGCTGTCGTCTCCATCCTGCAATAGCCACAACAATACGGACGTCTTTGTGGACACCTTCAGACAGCGTATAGAGATATGGATGCAATGGACATATATCACTGCAAAGAGACAGAAAAAACGGTCTGCTCTTATACGGACTTATATATTTAATGGCCTCACAAACTGCAGTATTGGCAGCCACTTTCTGATTTACCACTTTACGTCATCCCAGCTTCTACAGAGCCCTTCGCTGCTGTCTCTTGGACGCACCAAGGTCAAACACAAGGGACAGACGGACACGCCGTTTGAGACGGGTATACCAATGAGCCTTTGCCGGGTCAATGACCTTGGGGACTGTGAAAAGAACCGCTCTGGATTCTGCTAAACTCTCCGATCCGGCGCTGTCCGATGGATTCCACCATGCAGGTATCTGCTGAACCACCTTTGGGCGTCCACATGCAGCCGCAATGTCAGCACCGCCCGTCCTCTTGTCTCGGCATAAAAACAAACAAACAAAGAAATCGCTTTGCATTCGGTGTGAAGACGCCATTTACATGAATGTGATGTCTTTGTCCGTTCCCAAGGCGAAGAGCCCGGGCCTTGAGCTGGCCTCTGAATTTGAAGCCATGCAAAATGGGGGAAATCTTGAAATCAAAAAAGTGCAGTAATAGTCGTTTACATTGATTTTAGATGAATGACAAGATCTGTGGTGGGGGTGGGGGGTGGGGGGGGGGGGGGGGGCTGTGCTGCGCCTCCTGGGATTGCCCTTCTTTTTCCACCAGGATTGAGCTTTTTGTCCTTTTTTTGCGGTGCTATTTCTGTTTGTTTGTTTGTTTGTTAACTAAAAAAGAAAAACGAAAAACTTCAGCCACATTCCATCCAACAAACCGGGCAGAAATCAATCAATCAATCTGCGTTGTGGAAAATATTGAACGTCCGTCCGGGTGCAACAATTGGGTTTTGGAGTAAATCCATTAAGGCTCCCGATATAGTCTGTGATTATTGATTCCCCTTCTCTCCCATGTGAACAAAAAAAAAAAAAAAAAACCCGGATCAATCTGATCGTGTTAATCTTAATCTGGGAGCGCAGGTTCATTTATCCGCCGCCCTATCGGTGTTTACACATTTCTAATCTGATTGACCGGGCGACATCAATCCTTCCTTCCTCCGAAACGCATCCGCCCCCTTCATCCTCCTCCTCATCCTCCTCTCCACGTACACGACACTTCTTATTTCGGACAACACAAAGGGGACAAATCATCAGATTAGATTTTCGGGGTCGCTCTGAACGGAATCGCTCCGCTGCGCTCATCTCCGGGCGGCGCACGTTTTCCACAAAGCCGCCTGTCCGAATGTATTTGCCCCCCCTGCCCCCCCGCATCGACCTCGTCACAACGCGCTCCGGACTAGGATTAAACGCGCCACGCAGGACGGGATGCTGATGACACACAAAGGGAGCGCGCACCGTTACCTTGGTCATCTCAGAGATGTGGCGTGACGTGACGTGACGTGACTGGGGGGGTCGCGGCAGTGATTTCTCCTCCTGGACGGACACGGGCTCCCTTGCGCGCTTATTCCTCCTCTTCCTCCTTCCTTCCTCTTCGCCTCCTCTTCACCGATTTGTAGATTGTTCAGGTGCTGCAGTCGTTGCATCTGCAGATCGGCCGCCCGTCCGTCATCAGAGCCTCTCTCTCTCTCTCACTCCGCTCTCTCCCTCCCTCTCTCTCCCTCCGTCCCTCCCTCTCTCTCTCTCGCTCTCCCTCCCTCTCTCCCTCTCTCTCTCCGCTCTCTCCCTCCCTCCCTCTCTCTCTCTCTCGCTCCGCTCTCTCCCTCCCTCCCTCTCTCTCTCTCCCTCTCCCTCTCCCTCTCTCTCTCCGCTCTCTCCCTCCGCTCTCTCCCTCTCTCTCTCCGCTCTCTCCCTCTCTCCGCTCTCTCCCTCTCTCTCTCCGCTCTCTCCCTCCATCTCTCTCTCTCTCTCTCTCTCCACGCGTGCCTCTGATCGGAGCCCCGTTTTATTTTATTTTTTATTATGGGCGCTTCTTTCTCCTTTGCATCTGTCATGCTAATAAAGTTCATTTGAATTTGAATAGGGGCTCCCAGCTGTAAATTGACCACAAACAGGGACCCCCCCCAGGCTCTCTCATGCATTATTCTTACTATTTTCCTCACACTGAATCTTATTGGCGTTAATGAATGGAGCTACAGAACTCCATCCCTGTTACTGAGGTTTCTGATACCAAACGTATAAAATGCTGATGCAGCAGTATTGCTATTTAGTCCAGAATATGTGGACAGTACTTTAAAATAAAAATCAATGTCTGGCGAGCCTTTATTGTGATTCACGTCCTGTCAAATCTGTTAGCCGCTCAGTGTTTGGCCCGTCAGCACGGATGAAGGATGCCCGCTGGATCATCTTAGATCATTGATCTGAGCGCGCCGGTGCAACGATGAAATGATCTGTTTCATTCATTCACCCCCGATTCTTCAACGATAAACAGGCCAAGGCAAATCTCTTCTACACTTTTCTTTTGAGAGAGAGAGAAATGAAATCAGGACAATTATGTTTCTGATTTACTTTGTTCTTATCTGGTTGCATTTTTGCGTTCATATGTTTGCGTTCTGATCTTCTTCTTTTTTTCTCCCTGCTCTGAAGATAAAAATCTTTGTTTTGGACCCACTGGAACAAGAGCTGCTTCATCTCAGTGAAGTTTTTAATGAGAAAACATAACTCCAGGTCTGTGCTATCGGTGGGAGGGGGGTGGGGGCTAATTTAGTATAGATAGAACCTCTACTGTTCCGAACAGGCCTGTCAACACTTCCTGTCAACACCCCCCCCCCCGACACACACTGCGCTTTGTTGAATTCTCTCTTGACATTTTTTTGGTCCCTTTTTTCACCCTCCTCAGTTTCCCTCCTATCCTCCACTTGGTCTTCTAGGTTTGTCTCTACATATATGTGTGTGTCCATGACCCCCCCCCCCCCCCCCTGTGGCCTCAGGTGTCATCACACACACACGCACACACACACATCTCCTCTTTGAAGCAAGGATCACCGTGAGGGTGGAGGATGTACTTGACTATATTACACGGCCGCTGGTCCGTGTGTGTGTGTGTGTAGAATGGAGGCCTTATCGGAGTGTGTTGCAGCTCAGCTCTATTAAAGCGTCGTATTACAGAGCGCAGGGTCAAAGGTCAAACCCAATGAGCCACCAAATAGAGGCGGAGCTGCAGCCACTCCGCTTTACTTTGTGTAAAACATCGGCCTGAGGCGAATGAAGTGTCGCTCTCCGTCCTCTTTATCCCGACTTTTAGATGGAAGAATTCACATTTAGGGGCTTTTATTTTACACTTAAGACCACGTCGCAGCTTGAATGCAAGCACGTCTCTCAGCCGATGCTGATATAGATGATAGAGTGTGGATCTCTATCTTACCAGCGAATTTCACCCGGATCAGATCCGGATTGCGGATATTATCGAGATCTTTCAAATATGATCCAGATCACCATGTGGACGGTGGTAAACCAATTGGGAGGGGAATGAGCTGAGGGGAAAATAGATTTTTTTTTAAATGTCCTGGTTAAAAAAAAAGTTTGGAAAAAACACTGCAAACTCCTATTTCCTGTGACTAAAAGTGATGGATGTGCGCATGTGAACGCGCGAGCACACACACGCACACGCACACGCACACTGACTGGTGTCCTCTGGGCCGCCGACAACCTGAGAGAGGCTTAGCGGCAATCCCTCGTAGATTTAATCTGCAGATCAACTTTCTACAAATAATCTATACACTTTATGAAATTAAATTGGAGGCCAGCACATGTGGCAGGAATGAATGAATCACGATTACTGCCTGCAAGCTTCAGGATGGTTTATCCATAAAATGAAATCATGCCCCCCCCAGAACATCTTTGGGACGCAATTCAATGCGTCCACCAAACGCATTCATTCATTCATTCATCTTCCGAACCCTTTTCTCGGTTACCGGGTGGGGGGGGGGGTGCTGTAGACTATCCCAGCAGTGACACGCTGAATTACACATCTCAGAGAATCTCACTGAGCACGCTCAGCCACTCATAATCTCACGTATAGGACCTGATTTACATGAGGCCTCACATTCACACATTCACACACACACATTCACCCTCCAGTGGGCGACTGCTGCCATGCAAGGTGCTGCCAGACCCACTGGGAGCAATTTGGGGTTCATTGTCTTGCCAAAGGACACTTCGACATGCGGACAGTCAGAGCTTTCTCACTGGACGACCCACTCTACCAACTGAGCCACAGCCGCTCTGCCCACACGTCAGATCAAAGTTCCCATATCATACCCCTTTTCCACACGTTAACGCAGTTCTCAGGCACTTAGAACGGATCGTCGGTCTGCAGTGCCGCGGACGCAGCGCCGATGTCTATCGCTGTCTGTCTCCCGCTCCATAAAGCAGTTTGTTCCATGTGTTTACCACACACGAAAACATTTTTGCCCATTTTCGCCAGAACATTACCACCAAAAATAAACTTTATGCAGGGAAGATGCCGTAGAGCGTGGACGGGCAGACACGAGCACATCTTGTGCACATTTGCCCCTCCTGACATCAGAAGGGGCGCGATTTCTTCCAGACGTATTTCAGGAGGTGATTACAGACCTACTTAAACTACGAGGGATTGACTTGATGGTTTATTTGGCTGTTTTGGGATTGATAAAGGACCCAAAATCACCATAATAGTGTAGAAACATGGGAAAAGTGAGTTTTTCATAATATGTACCATTTAAATAATCTAGATCAGTGCCTATCAACACTGGTGAAGGTTGATTTGCTGTGGCGAGCCCTGACGGGACAAGCCCAAAGTGCAGTAGTAGCAACTCCCTTCATCCAGATTGCCTGCAATGGTTTCTGAAATCCAGCAGATGTCGCTATTGAACGACAGACCAACACAGTGTCAACACAAGAGAGCATGGCAGACACTCAATGAGGCAATCAGGGGCTTCAGGGGACAGTTCACAAAGACACGAACACTTTGCAAGGTTGGTGAGTGCTGCGTGCTCCAGACCTGATGTCTACGACAGCCGTGGAGTCATTGGAAATGTCGGAGAATGTGTAATGAGCTTAGGAGGGACAATCTTGCGGCAAAATTCCTGGAATTGGTTTGAGAACCGCGGGAATGTAGGAGCACCTGTGTATAAGGGATCTCGGGAACGACAAGCTTCAAGCAGAGTTCTTGGGCCTGGCTTGACAACCCATGGCTAATATTTACTGGAAGGTCATACCCCATGATGTCAACAGTTCCGCTTGGCTGCCAGGGACGGAGATTCTCATTTTGAATCTGGGTGGATGAGTAAAGCTGCACCTCCCCATTGAAGCAGCTTCTCATGAGTCTCTCCTGGGCCTGTCGAAGTTCTCGTACCTCCTTTGCAACGAAGGCTCGGTCCAGAGTTGCAATTTGCGACCACAAGGAGGCATTGAAGTAGTCATAAAGTTGTCCATCTAAATAATTCCAGGCTCGTATCTTTGAAGCAAGGACTGGAGTCAGTGTCTGTTTTGAGGCTTCCTTCCGCATGTTGAGCTTAAAATAAAGAATGTCATCCAGATCCCAGGAGAGGAGATGGCGAAGGACAACCAACGACTCGTCAAAGTAATCAGTAATCATCACCAGGGAGAACGTCTGCTCCACCTCTGCAAGAAGGTCCTGAATGAACCCTGCATCTGTTGCCGGGTGATCCTTGTCTCTGCCCAAGTCGAACACCAGGTTGTTGCGTGCAAACATGGAGTCCCTCTCGTCTGGTCGGTAGTAGCGCCAGGGGTCTGCCAAGAAAGCCTCCAGGGATTGATTGGGGACCCTCTTGAAGGTAGCGCATTCATTTAAGTAGTAACTGAAAGCGGAATCAAACATGGAGCTGGGTTCTCTCATGATTGTGATATAGATGGTGTCGTCGGGCATCAGACGCTGAAGCTCCTTTTTGTTGAAGCGCATATGACTAGCGATGATATTTGGCAGCTTTGTGTGTGGATGGACAAAGTCCGGACTGAAGGAGTATGGGTAGCAGAACATGTGACCACAGGACTCTATCGGCAGCGCCACTGTCAGGTTGTGTCGTTCTGCAAAGCGGAACATTATGTTCTGCATGGTGCTGCTGGCCGTTTTGTGGGTCTTGAGGAAGACAACATTGGCGTGCTTGGATTTCTGCACTGGGACAGGATCCGAACGAAGGGAAGGAGAGCCAAAGGATTTACCCATGGTACTGGAGAAAAAGAATAATGCATTTGAAGCACTGTAAAAACATGATTATTGCAGATGTATTTGGTCAGACTAGATTGTCAAGAGACTAATCGTACAACAATGAAGGAAACATCAGTTTACCAGCCATGTAAAAGACAACGGATGGATAAAGGGGAGCCGCGGGTGCGTTTGTTTCCCTCACTCACCGTCTCTGAAGGCCATTGTGATGCAGGACAAGACTGATAGTGCAGACGACCACGACCACGATTATCTTCTTCCGACTCATCTTCGTTCTTCAGCAGAACTGTGGGCGGTTGAAAACAGAGATCTGTGCAAACAGAAAGCACGGCAAACAGAAGAGAAACGATGACGACAAGGGCAGGTGGAGGTGCAACGAGAAGACAACAATGAGGACGAGCCAGCAGAGCAAACAGAAGTCTGCTGTCTGGCAGAAGTCGATTTTTGTTTCTCTAATCCTGCTGATGATGCAACAATAGTCGATGATGCAATGCTTTATGTTTTAGATTTATAATACAGCTGGTTCTCATCTAACGACGGAGTATTCGTTTCGTAGACCCCGTCGCTAAACTATTTAATGGCTAAACCAGGAAGCTGCCTGTCGGCGTTTAGCGCATGACTTTTACGGTTTCACTGGGAAAGAGTCTTTTGGACGCTTTTGGAAATAGGTTGCATGGCCTTCAGTGCAAGGATGCCTCATTTGTCAGCGCACGTTTCAAGGAAGTATAGTAAATCAAGTTGAGGGATTTGGTCTGTGGAAAATATACGACTTTTTGGACTTCCATTTAGAAAACCGATTCGCCCGAGGGAAAATATATGGTAAAGCCAGTTTACGGAAGTTTCCGTTGTCTCTGCAGGTGCTGATTAGCTTGCGAAAACCTCCCGAGTCAGTCCGTTTCCATGGATCATTATTGATCCTGATCACTAGTCTCACCTGTTTCCATTTCAACTGTGGAATGATTCACACTGCTATTGTACTTTCTTCCACTCAATGATTTGTCTCTTAAAGAATCGATAATCAAGACAGACTTTTTTTTTGTCTGCAAGTTATTTACGCACTTCATCAGTTTAGTGTCAGCAGCCGTTTCAAAGACAATATCGGATATGATCAGTTTCTGTACATTTGAAGATCTTAATATCAGCTGAGGTGCGGAGAGAAGAGGAGACAGACGAGCAGCGTCCAGGTCGTCTTACCCTCTGATGAAGGATGAAGAAGAAGATGGGTGGGTGGAGGATGGAATGCACTTCTGACAGAAGATTAATCTGCCTGTGCAGTCGCTGCAGCTCTCCGCCTCTCAATGTGGAACAGGTGGAAGGAGGGGAGGCGCCATAGTGGAAAAACCTGTTGTGACCAAACTGTCAGCCACCCAATAGGAAGCTAGGTGAGAGGAAACTTAAAAAATATAAATAAATAAAAAATTCTGGTTGAAGAAAGTCACAAAGTCGGCGAAAAAAGATAAGATTAGAGAAAACCGGAAAACCTGGTCTTTAGCAAATGACTCCATATGACGCAAAAAGGATTAACCGGTGGATCAAAGGAAAAAGTATCTTTAATATGTAATAAAATGAATAACTATACACACTAATTCTTATTTAACACGCTCCAATTTGACTAGATTTTCGGTTGCGCTTGCCGCTAACCGCTCCTGGCTATACTTTGTAATTGTTATGGGTTGAGTTTTACACAAAACGCAGATGAAAATAACACAGTGATTTTAGACGTGCATAAAGGTCAAATCAACAATAATGAATCTAGCGGGCATGACTGGTCGGACGGAACGAACCGTTTTCATGCAGAATGTGTGGGTGGAATGAAGTGGACCGGCCTGAAGGTTGGGCAAACTGGGGGAGGGGTAATGTAGGCCATTAATCATTCAGAATATTACATTTTCTAATTAGGTGGCATTCATTTGTCCGAGACCAATTAAAGCTATATATATATATATAACATATTCTGATACTTCAGATACTTCAGGAATGTTTTCCAGGCTTAATTTTGCCTCCGGTTCAGCTGAATCTTCTTTATCTTCCAGCTTTGAGTCATCCGTTAAGCATTACTAGCTTGCTTGCATTCCATGGGGTTAATCAGTGCTACTATTATTATCCGTGCCCATCATGTTCTCAGTCAGATCCAAAGTGGACTACTCAACTTGGCTGCGTGTTTCCTATTGTTTCCACACAGTCTAAGGCGGGGCTCCCGACTCTGGATTGATTGGCACGACGAGTAAGATATGATTTTTCTCGTAAAGATAATTAACAGATTAAAGTAAAATACATATTTAGTAACTTACTCCACTGTATATTCTGAAGATGTACTTTTGTGCCCGACTCCCTTTTGCTGCCGCAGTTACTGTAATGAAAAGGTGGAACGTAACAGAAACCCACAATAATTCATTCCGCCTTTTTATTGTAGAATTTAAATTAGAAAGTAGATTTTTGTAATATTGGGTCAAGGGGGGGCAGAATTAATAAAAAAATAAAGACATTGAAACCCGCCTCTCTTCAACGGCCAATAACTCCGTAACAAAAAATGGTAGGACGCACTTTCCTGATGAAAGAAAAGACTTTAATAATAATAATAATAATAATATTCTGTGGGGCTTGGAAAACTGGGGAAAACACCTGGGCAATGGTCCCAGGCTACGTAGCCCCGCCCACGCAGTGACCAGGTGTTGCCAAGCAGCAATCAACCACAGTGGCAGCTTTTGCAGATGTGGATGATGCTGCTTGACTGGTTGGGCCCGCTCCCGGAGCCATGCTGTCCGTTGGGGTTTCCTTTTGTTTTTGCATTCCCGCCTCTTTTTTTTTCACTGACAACACGCACAACACATCAATTAGACCCTGTTTACAACTCCCTCATTTGTTACGGCCAACGGGCCGGCCGTCACAATGAAGCCAACATGGCACCCACGAGGCACCCAACTGTCTCATGAATGAATGTGTCTTTTTCATGGAAGCGAACAGACTGACCTCACCAAACAGGGGCCGGAAGAAGAACCGGGAAGCGGGAACTCGGACACGTCACACAAGGCTGGAATTTCCAGCAGCAAAAGCATAACTGGGCCGAGGTCAGGCAGGTAACGAGCTGCAATGTGTGGATCAGATGTGCCTTGTCGGATTCATCCAGTCCGTCCTCTGCCACGCCCACAACTAAATTCAAGGCACAGAACACGAGGGAGGGGAGGAGACACAGGAACACAGAAGAATAACCAATGAGGGCGCGACCATAACAGTTAGGCAATTGTGCCCCGCCTCTCGCCCGTTGACTGCTGGGATAGTTTCCAGCACGACCTCTGACTTGGACATGGCAGTTAAGAAGATGAATTAATTAATTGATTAATAAAAATACTTATTTTGGTTGTACTTCATTTCATTCATCAACATAACAAACACCAGCTGCTTCACCTTTTTAACCCTTTTTGATTTGGGTTGTTTATGCCATGATCTCTTTTGCACGTCAACCAGCAGGTCACCGGTTCAAGTCCCGGCACTGCCGAGGTTCCCTTGAGCAAGGGCCCCTTGTCCTTATTTTGCTTAGGCGCCCCCCCCCCCCCCCCCCCCAAATATCCTGGGCCGGCCCTGCTTGTGAAATATAATATAGAGCACTAAAATAGTACAAATACATCAGATAGAAACATATACATTAAGCATCAGAAAAAATACAAACTATTGCATATTTATAGTCGTGAGAAAATGTGAGCAACAGTTCACTAGGTGGCGCTACGAGTCAAACTGAAAGCACCGAGAGGTTGAGCCGTGACAGGGAGCGAGCAAGTTGCTTCAGGGAAACCACAGCCGGGACAGAATTTGAACACAAGTTTGTGAACATTTTGGCCAATGGAAGCAACAGTAAAGTAAAAGTAAAAAAATTAATGCAAGAACTAAGAACCTATTTGAATGAAAATTACAGCACATTAAACATGATGAGTTCCCTCAAATGAAAAAAAGTGACATTCACTGATATAAGTGGTTCAACATTACAAAGAGGAGACACAACCTCATCAAGGATCGCACACGCCCGCAGCAACAATTGTTCACGCTCCTGCCATGTGGGAGGTGCTACAGGAGCATGAAGGCAAAAAAAAAACAACCACTCAGGAATAGATTCTCCTGAGCCACAACGTTAATATTTATTTTGCTGTGCTCAAGTGGAAATGTTTGTTTGTTTTTTAACTGGTTTCATTCTTCTTTGTGCAAATGTTTAAATTATACAGTCTTTCACTTTGTCCGGGTTGTTGTAGGAAGGGTGGCGACAAAAACAAACCGTTTTAATAAGTTTAATCAACGTTCCAACAGACAGCACAGTATAGTAAGCGTCAAGTTCTAAATCCAGATTTTAAGAATTTCCTGAGGGTGGAATTTCCCTGGGAGGCTCAAGAGCATCTCGCCACATGATTACCAAAACATTTTAATAATTAAATAATGTGGCGTGATTACTAATTAATTATGTGTATTAAATACCGCTTGATGAAGAAGCCCACCTAATGTTGAGATGTCCCATGTCTGGATATCAGCAGTGCATTGATGCAGAGGCAGACAATGGAGGAGAGGACTGGGGGGGTACAAGTACGTTTTGGTTCACTTTATTAAGTTTAAATTAGGCATGGACAGAGTAGCTGAAACAAATGCAAGAACAAGACAGAATATGTTTTTTCATCCCTTCATCCCTTCATTCCAACCGACTTCCCATTCCTGCTCATTCATAGCCACAGATGGAATTCACAATATTTGGACTTGTTGATTTAATATATTTCAATTAAAATAAACACAACAATAAACCATTAGCTAAAAAAAACCTGGACCACTTTCTGAAAGCACAGAATCTGCTTATAAACCTTTTTTCATTTATTTTACTGATTTTACAATGTCTATTTATTTTATTTTATTTTTATTGTTTTTCATCCTTTTAATTGTTATGGAGACAAAACGATACACATTTATGTTGTAGATCAAAAACAACCCTCGTAGAAAAATGTAATAACCAAATGTAATAACCGTCACCTCTCAAGGTCTATCTGTCTATGCCATGAAACTCCACTCCCTCCCTCCTTCCCTCACAAATATCACAAAACCACACTGATCAATTTGACTATTGCAAAAAAGTCAACTGAAAATGCAGAAACAAAATAACTATATATATATATAGTCTGTAGAAGGTCTCATGCTGAATTAGTTTTTATCCGGGGTTGCTTGGATTGAGAAAATATGTAATCAGTTTACGGTTTGTTGTAATCAATAAACACAGTCAATCCCTCCAATGGATGTTGTTTGTCTCTTGCTATTGTGTCGACCAAGTTCAATATATTCATGTTCACACACCTTGTTAGGTTGGTGACCGATGTGTTGGGTGCAGTTAATGGTTTTGACGTGAACGTATTGATTGGGATTGGCGCAGCAACTGTGTATATTGAATTGGGGGAGTGGCGAGCTTGAGGCAGTGCTCCTGGTCACTGCTAAGATTTGCTGGGAGATCGTATCCCATAATCTCTACTTTTCCACTTGGCCGCCAGGGGTGCAGCTTCTTGTTTCCCACTCGACCAGATGGGCTTAACGGCACTTTCCCATTGAAGCAGCTTCTCATGAGACTCTCCTGGGCCTGCCGAAGTTCTCGTACCTCCTTTGCTACACAACCTGGACCCAAAGCTAAAATCTGGCGCCACAAGGAAGCATTGAAGTAGTCATAAAGATATGTGTCTAAAGAATTCCAGGCACGGATCTTTGAAGCAAGGACTGGAGTCAGTGTCTGTTTTGAGTCTTCCTTCCGCATGTTGAGCTTAAAATAAAGAATGTCTTCCAGATCCCAGGAGAGGAGATGGCGAAGGACAACCAACGATTCGTCAAAGTAATCAGTAATCATCACCAGGGAGAACGTCTGCTCCACCTCTGCAAGAAGGTCCTGGACATACGCTGCATCTGTTGCCGGGTGATCATTGTCTCTGCCCAAGTCGAACACCAGGAAGTTGCGTGCAAACATGGAGTCCTTCTCATCTGGTCGGTAGTAGCGCCTGGGGTCTGCCAAGAAAGCCTCCAGGGAATGATTGGGGACCCTCCTGAAGGTAGCACATCCATTTAGGTTATAACTGAATGATGACTCAAACATGGAGCTGGGTTCTCTCATGATCGTGATATAGATGGTGTCGTTGGGCATCAGACGCTGAAGCTCCTTTTTGTTAAAACGCATATGACTGGCTACGATATTCGGCGGCTTTGTGTGTGGATGGACAAAGTCAGGATTGAAAGAGTTAGGGTAGCAGAACCTGTGACCACAGGACTCTACCGGCAACGCCACTGTCAGGTTGTGGCGTTCTGCAAAGCGGAACATTATGTTCTGCATGGTGCTGCTGGCCGTTTTGTGGGTCTTGAGGAAGGCAACGTTGGTGTGCTTGGGCTTCCTGTCAAAAATAGTGTGGAAACAGATGAAGGGACGGCTAAAGTCGAAGGAATAAACGGTGCTGAAGAAAAAAAAGGACAAAAGAGCATTTAATATTATATATATGACTTTTGAAGCACCAGAATGGTTTTAGTATGATGCAATTATAGACATAAAGCAGATAAAAGGGGACAGACAGTGGAGGTGTGATGATATGGCTATGGAGTATGCATGCAAATCTCTAACAAACATATTTATGTTTATATGTATTGTCTACATGTATTATTGATTTACCAGTGGTAGAGTCTTAGTGCACCTGTTCCTCATTCCTTCATTCTCCTGCAGCATTAAGACCTGGCTCATTCCTCAACTCCCTGCCAGATCATCCATCTTGGATTGGGGTCGCACAAACACAGATTTCCAGTAGTTTCTCTCGTGTTTCTTGCACCAGTGAGGATTTGTCCTGTTTTAACTGCTTTCTCTTGTTCCCCTCAATTTTGCCTGCTTCGTCTGCTGCTGCCCCGCCTCTGCTCACCGACCCCCCTCCTTGTATGTAATCCCTCCGTTTGGACCACAGTGGCTTCTTCCTGCTTCTGGAGCTTCACCCCCCGGTCCCAGGCACCACTCCCTCTCTGCCACTATTCCCAGTACTATTAAATACCTGTCTAAGCTCTGTGTTCTCTTGTCTTGGTGGTCTGCTCAGGGTGTCATACTCTTTCAAAATGTGTCTCCTGCATTCCTAAACTCAAAAATAGTGTATTGTACAAAACAACAACGTGTTTCAATTACTCACCGACTCAACAGACTCCTTTGGTGAACCAGGAGACTGACTGTAACGATGGTAGTAAGAAGCAGGAATAGCTTCTTAATCATTTTGTTGTGCTTTGTTGGGAACGTCGGAGCTTGACACAGAGAGTGAAGTGAGAAGAAAACACAGGCAAAAACGAGAACGTGAAAATGAAATAGTTACAGCAGAGCTACAATCTGAGTTCCAAATATATATTTCTCATCAAAAGAGTGATATCAAAACGTTTGAAGATCGGTCCATTAGATTTTGAGAGTGATCCAGATACCCGTCTGGATAGAAAATAAAATCCGAATTTTCCCATTTACTTATAATCTAATTTGTAAAATATGCATTCAATTCACTCACCAAAAATCGCAGTCATAAAGGGTGACAATACACAAACATTTGGTTTGGTCGACAAAAAAATTACGTTCTAAGTTCAAAGGTGCTTTAATCATCGTGATTGAAGTAATAAATACCTTTTAAAATTCTCAAGGATGTTCAGAAGCAGTAAAAACAGACAACGGTCTCTGGAGTTGAGTTGATCCGTCCACCGTCCTTAAAAACCTCCTTAGACTGACTTCCCCGCTGTCAACAATGACAGGGTAGTGTTTGCTTCATGGCACTTGTACATAATCGTGATGTGTTTGTGTCGGAGAGGATGGAGGAAGATCCTTAAACCTGCCACATTAAGCACAGGGCGGCAGCTCAGTGGGTTGGGCCTTGGGCTGGGAAGAGGACAAGTCCCCACCAGAGGGGCCAGCTTTACCCTCAGAGCACTGCTGAGGTGCCCTTGAGCAAGGCACCCCCCCCCCCCCCCCACACACACACACACCAATTTCTGCGCATGCTCTGGGGCCCCTATGCATGTGTGTGTGGTCGTTTCAAGGGGCCCTTGTACGATTGTACAAGAGGGCAAATGGAATTTTGTTGTGTGTTTGCAGTGCAAAAATTGTTAAACACAATGACAATAAAAGCTCATCTTGATAAGTCTTTTGATATTTACAATGCACCAGTACTTATATTCACGTGCTTTCTCCTCCCACGCTTTCCTTTTGTTTTAAAGGTAATTGATGAGCTCCCGGTAAACAGACATCGAGGGAACACCCAAACTATGAGCAGAAAAACCAACATTGACATGGTTTTAATTATTTATTGATTCACCGTGTGCACGCAGACAAGAAACCTACAGCATACACAACTGTTGTGTGATGGTGATAAAGCCAGACACAGACCCTGATCACAGCCCGGAGGCGAAGAAAACTGTTTGTTCGGAGGAGTGGTCGCAGTGGCCTGGAAGCTTTTTTATATACTTTTTCCTTTTCATCTTCATAGCAATCTTTATTTCGGAGCCAAGTCCTGTCAGAGGGACGTTGCTTAAAAGGAATGTCAATCATCCGGTATTTGACAAACATGGGAGGTGCAAGGAGCCCATGAATGCGCTGCCAGCTATTGCTAATAAGCAAGTCACTGCCGAGCAGGACGTTGAAGCAGAGGACAGGGAGACTGGACTTGCTGCATCTGGGGTGAGTCTCCTGATATTTGAGTCATTCTCTGAAAATGTTATCTGCACCTCTGGTTATAACTGCCTTTTTTATATACTTTTTCCTTTTCATTGTCTTGGCAATCTTTTTCAGCTCTTTTGCCATCTCTCTTTATTTATCCCTAATTATTTCAGAGCCAAGTACTGTCAGAGGGACGTTACTTGATTTATTGGCAGTTTGCCTCTCAGGTTACTAATATTGTCAGTCAAGTTCTTTAATTTTGCTTCCTGCGTGGATTCTCATATCTTAAATGATTGAGAAACTGTAATTCCTTGTGCCTTTTCATACGGGAGTTGGGACTTTATATCCAAGATGGAAGTTGTTGGCTTTATGGACACATTGTTTTTCATATATTTGGGGTTGTTCTTTTAGGCCAAGGGTTCTTTTTGTTTTTGCTTCTTTTTCTCTCCTCTGCATTTTGCCTGTTTTCCTCTCTCCATTTTCTTTTCACAGCTCCCAGTTACATTACTTCTGCTTTCCAGAATCCCAGCTCCTTTTTTTTGTGTGTGTGTGTGTGTGTGTGTGTGTATTATACTTCTTCACTGAGGTATGACATCTACACACAATGCTCTTAGGTTTGCATCTTGGAATATGAAGGGGGTGGGGACCTAAAACAAAATTGGGTTGGGGAGGTGTTCCATTCCAAATTTAATTGTAGGGCTAGAGGTGCCGCTGTAATTATTTTAAAAGGTATTCCCTTTTGTGCTGGATAGGGTTAGGGGTTAAGTCTGTTTCAGATTCAAATTCCAGGCATGTAATGTTTTCTGGTACGCTTCAGGACAATAAATCCATCAATACATTTGGCTTCTAATACAAAGGTTATAACTTCAGCATTAAAATCTACAGGCAGCGTTTTATACGAGTTTGGTGATAAAGCTGGTAAACATTTGTCACATCACATTCAATCAAATCTTTATTGCAGACACAATGGTCCAATTAAAAAGCACACATAACATTTACAACATTTACAACGTTTACACAGTAAACACAGTAATCCAAAAGTAACATCAGGTACCAATGACACCAAATACCTGAGTTAAACTTCACAGCACTTAGGCTTGGCTGAGTCAGTGTTCTGATGATGTCATTCCCTGATTCATGCAGCCGACATATAAACCTGTATGACAGGTGTCTCAGCTGAGCATTAAGGGTGTTAACCCCGACACCACAGAACATCTCACTGGCGCTGGACCATCTTGGCTTCCTGAGAAGTATCCGCATGCAGTCATTGTATGCCACCCTCAACTTCTGCACGCTGGCCTGTTTGTACTTGATCCACAAGGGGGCAGCATAGAGTGGCATACAAAAGGCCCTGAAGAGGGTGACTTTGACCGCTTCAGAGCAAAAACTAAATTTCTTCTTTAGCATGTTAGCCTGCGCATACAGCATCCGCCGCTGTCTATACATGTCATCATCATCTCCCAGCTGGTCATTGATGATGTCATCATCATCTCCCAGCTGGTCATTGATGATGTGGCCCAGATATTTAGTTCTGCTGCAGACAGACAGCACTTGCCCTGACAGATAAAGGTTTGGGAAGTCCAAACCTTTATCCTCTCTGGTTCTGCAGACCATGACGGCACTCTTCTTGGCATTATACTTTACATCAAACCTGATACCATAGCCAGTGCATATGTCCAGGAGCTGCTGGAAGCCAGCACCGCTGACATTGTTGACCTTTCTTGACAATAGCCTCTGTATTTTTAGCAAATTTCAGGACGGAGCCAGATATAGTCCCCAGATATTTGTATGATAATTATATATTTGGAACTCAGATTGTAGCTCTGCTGTAACTACTTCATTTTCTCGTTCTCATTTTTGCCTGTGTTTTCTTCTCACTTCACTCTCTGTGTCAAGCTCCGACGTTCCCAAATGAAGCACAACAAAATGATTAAGAAGCTTTTCCTGCTTCTTACTACCATCGTTACAGTCAGTTTCGTGGTTTTCCAAAGGAGTCTTTTAAGTCGGTGAGTAATTGAAACACGTTGTTGTTTTGTACAATACACTATTTTTGAGTTTAGGAATGCAGGAGACACATTTTGAAAGAGTATGACACCCTGAGCAGACCACCAAGACAAGAGAACACAGAGCTTAGACAGGTATTTAATAGTACTGGGAATAGTGGCAGAGAAGGAGTGGTGCCTGGGACCGGGGGGTGAAGCTCCAGAAGCAGGAAGAAGCCACTGTGGTCCAAACGGAGGGATTACATACAAGGAGGGGGGTCGGTGAGCAGAGGCGGGGCAGCAGCAGACGAAGCAGGCAAAATTGAGGGGAACAAGAGAAAGCAGTTAAAACAGGACAAATCCTCACTGGTGCAAGAAACACGAGAGAAACTACTGGAAATCTGTGTTTGTGTGACCCCAATCCAAGATGGATGATCTGGCAGGGAGTTGAGGAATGAGCCGGGTCTTAATGCTGCAGGAGAATGAAGGAATGAGGAACAGGTGCACTAAGACTCTACCACTGGTAAATCAATAATACATGTAGACAATACATATAAACATAAATATGTTTGTTAGAGATTTGCATGCATACTCCATAGCCATATCATCACACCTCCACTGTCTGTCCCCTTTTATCTGCTTTATGTCTATATAATTGCATCATACTAAAACCATTCTGGTGCTTCAAAAGTCATATATATAATATTAAATGCTCTTTTGTCCTTTTTTTTTCTTCAGCACTGTTTATTCCTTCGACTTTAGCTGTCCCTCCATCTGTTTCCACACTATTTTTGACAGGAAGCCCAAGCACACCAATGTCGTCTTCCTCAAGACCCACAAAACGGCCAGCAGCACCATGCAGAACATAATGTTCCGCTTTGCAGAACGCCACAACCTGACAGTGGCGTTGCCGGTAGAGTCCTGCGGTCACAGGTTCTGCTACCCTAACTCTTTCAATCCTGACTTTGTCCATCCACACACAAAGCCGCCGAATATCGTAGCCAGTCATATGCGTTTTAACAAAAAGGAGCTTCAGCGTCTGATGCCCAACGACACCATCTATATCACGATCATGAGAGAACCCAGCTCCATGTTTGAGTCATCATTCAGTTATAACCTAAATGGATGTGCTACCTTCAAGAGGGTCCCCAATCATTCTCTGGAGGCTTTCTTGGCAGACCCCAGGCGCTACTACCGACCAGATGAGAAGGACTCCATGTTTGCACGCAACTTCCTGGTGTTCGACTTGGGCAGAGACAATGATCACCCGGCAACAGATGCAGGGTTCATTCAGGACCTTCTTGCAGAGGTGGAGCAGACGTTCTCCCTGGTGATGATTGCTGACTACTTTGACGAGTCGTTGGTTGTCCTTCGCCATCTCCTCTCCTGGGATCTTGATGACATTCTTTATTTTAAGCTCAACATGCGGAAGGAAGACTCAAAACAGACACTGACTCCAGTCCTTGCTTCAAAGATCCGTGCCTGGAATTCTTTAGACACATATCTTTATGACTACTTCAATGCCTCCTTGTGGCGCCAGATTTTAGCTCTGGGTCCAGGTTGCGTAGCAAAGGAGGTACGAGAACTTCGGCAGGCCCAGGAGAGTCTCATGAGAAGCTGCTTCAATGGGCAAGTGCAGCTTCGCTCATCCACCCAAATTAAAAACAAGAGTCTCCGCCTCTTGCAGCTAAGAAGAACCGCCGGCATTATGGGGTATGACCTTCCATTAAATATTAGCCATGGGTTGTCAAGCCACGCCCAAGAACTGTGCCTGAAGCTTGTTATTTCCGAGGTCTGTTATACAGGGTGGCTCCTACATTCCCAATCAAGGCACTACCTTCAAAGACATCAACTCCGGGGGACCCAGCAATCACCAACCGTGAAAAAGGTTGTGTCTTTGCATCCTGAAGCGAAACACACTCAACGGTCCCCTGATACCCCTGGTCATATGTCACAAACAGGGTTCACCTCCAAAAAAAAAGGGCATGATGTAGAAATGCAAAATCAGCAACTAAAACCCAAACTCAGGCCTCGCTCACTGAAATATAACGCTGATCAAATCAAGAAACACTGCATCTCTCTATTTTGACCCTCAAGACATTTGTGCGGGTTGTTTTGAGGTACTGGAAACAAGTAGTACCCATTTCCGGATGTGAACTTGAATCCTTGGCTTCTCTGGTTTGAATCAGTATCAGGGTTGGCAGAGCAATAACGGGAGAAATCAACACTGGGACTTTGCAAAATTGCACACTTCTGCACCCCCGACCACCAGAGTGGATGGAAGAGGGTTTTGGATGAAAGTGGTTCTTTGAAGAAAACCTGTTGTATATGACTAGAACTCAGTCGGAAAGTGGTGATATGTGGCCTGCATAGGCACAGAGTAGGCTTTGTGCACATCAGACTGGTAAAGTATTATGTTACTTGCTTTCACTCTTTCTTTCTCAAGCTCTCTTTTGCTCGCTCTCTCCCTAACATATGCCATTTACAGTCCTTTAGTGAGACATAATGGCATTAATGGTTGTCAGTCTTTCAAAGAGCCTTGTATTGAATATTTGGAGAGGCACAGGGTGAACAGATTAAGATGAGTCGAATTTGGTTGCAGAAAGGGTGTATGTGTCGATGTCTGCTTATGTGTGTGTGGGTGTGTGTGTGTGTGTGTGGTCTTTTGTCATAAACGCACACGTTTTGGCACATGCTACTGTGTGACTGTACTTGTACTCCAACATTCTATCTAATAAATATATTCACCATCATCATCACCGCAAGGGATTTTTTGAAATGCTCCTCTTTGACAGGGTGTAAAATTGATAGTGCCACCTGCTGGCAACCGGGAGTTCCTTTTTATTGAGACATCATTTAGGTGGCATCTTTCCAATCACTCTCACACACACACACACACATCATTCATCTTTGGTGATTTGCAGGCATTGGACTTGGATTTGGAGTCCCAGGCTGCCGATATTATTGCTGACATACAGAGAAAGACAGCGGCTTGGTACGCGCCAGCACGCACTCAATACAGTGTTTGTGGGGTTGTGCAATCTGAGGCGCGGCAGCGACTGGCATTGCTGCACCTCGTTTCTTCTGCTTGTATTTGAACAGGAAATACGCAGATTCTGTGATTTTAATTACTAAACAGCGATTTTATTTCATTAAAGACATTTAGAGATCAGACAAATTGTACAATAAATAATTATTTTATCTTTTTTATTTTTTTTCCTTTTTTTATTTTTTATTTTATCCATCCATCCATCCGTCTTCAACCGCTTATCCGGGGCCGGGTCGCGGGGGCAGCAGCCTAAGCAGGGAAGCCCAGACTTCCCTCTCCCCGGCCACTTCCTCTAGCTCTTCCGGGGGGGATCCCGAGGCGTTCCCAGGCCAGCCGAGAGACATAGTCTCTCCAGCGTGTCCTGGGTCTTCCCCGTGGTCTCCTCCCGGTGGGACGTGCCCTGAACACCTCACCAGGGAGGCGTTCAGGAGGCATCCTGAATAGATGTCCGAGCCACCTCATCTGGCTCCTCCCAACGCGGAGGAGCGGCGGCTCTACTCCGAGCTCCTCCCGGATGACTGAGCTTCTCACCCTATCTCTAAGGGAGAGCCCAGCCACCCTACGGAGGAAGCTCATTTCAGCCGCTTGTAGGTCAGCTCCATGACCCCCAGAGGAAATATGACCAGACTATTTCAAATATGGACAATCTCCAGAAGAAGCAGGCATATTATTATCTTATTATTATAAGACAAATACCTTGTCCTCACTTCCAGCCAGATGCTTAAATATGTACACAAACGTTTCGTTTAACTGCTTCCGTTAAGCTGCCAGCAGGAAGGCGTGCGCTCAGTGCAAAGCAGGAAGCACCTAAAGTAAATATATATGGGTCAAAAGTGAGCCGTAACAACATATATGTTACTATAGTTAATAATAAAATGAAAATATAAATGACTAATTATTTTAAGAGAGATGTTCTAAATCTCCACAGTATTAGGTGTCATAACAACCTTTTAATTATTTATGATTCTCTTGAGGTTCATTTTACTCTTTTTGTTTTTAAATTGAAATTGAAGGGTAAACTGACAAAAAAAAAAAACCTCCTTCATAGAAGCAAACCGCCTGACGTCACCAAACAGGTAACCTGCAACGTGGATCAGGTGTGCCTCGTCTGGTTCATCCAGTCCGTCCTCTGCCACGCCCACAACTAAATTAAAGGCACAGAACACGAGGGAGGGGGGAGACACAGGAACACAGAAAAATAACCAATGAGTCGGACGGTGCGACCATAACAGTTGAGTAATTTCCTAAAGAATTAGATTGCTATAAAAATCGATTGTCTACTGACTTAGTCGGGATACGAAGACACAGCTTGTGGAGGTGGTGGCTGAAGTTAATGGCCTTGTTGGTGGCGCAGCAGTTGTGACTGTAGGAGCAACCATCCATAGTGAATCCCTGGAGTCACGAGCTTGTAGCAACGCTCTTTTTCCTGAATTGATAATCCATGGCTGTAATTTAATGGGAGATCGTATCCAATAATTTCAGATTTCCCTTTTGAATACCGGGGGCGGTGCATTTGGTCTCTGATTTCGTCATGGGTACTAAGCCGATACTGCCCTTTGAAGCAACTGCTCATGAGCCTCTCCTGGGCCCGTTGGAGTTCTTGCACCTCCTTCGCTACTAAGGCTCGACCTAGAACGGCAATTTGGCGCCACAAGGAGGCATTGAAGTAGTCATAAAGTTGTCCATCCAAATAATTCCAGGCACGGATCTTTGAAACCAGGACTGGAGTCAGTTTCTTCTTTGAGCTTTCCTTCCGCATGTTGAGCTTAAAATAAAGAATGTCTTCCAGATCCCAGGAGAGGAGATGGCGAAGGACAACCAACGACTCGTCAAAGTAGTCAGTAATCATCACCAGGGAGAACGTCTGCTCCACCTCTGCAAGAAGGTCCTGGACATACGCTGCATCTGTTGCCGGGTGATCCTTGTCCTTGCCCAAGTCGAACACCAGGTGGTTATGTGCAAACATGGAGTTCCTCTCATCTGGTCGGTAGTAGCGCCAGGGGTCCGCCAAGAAAGCCTCCAGGGATTGATTGGGGACCCTCTTGAAGGTAGCACATTTGTTTAGGTAGAAATTAAATGCGGAATCAAACATGGAGCTGGGTTCTCTCAAGATTGTGATATAGATGGTGTCGTTGGGCATCAGACGCTGAAGCTCCTTTTTGCTGAAGCGCATATGACTGGCGATGATATTCGCTGGTATCGTGTGTGGATGGACAAAGTCCGGGCTGAAGGACTTAGGGTAGCAGAACCTCCTACGACAGGACTCTACCGGCAACGCCACTGTCAGGTTGTGGCGTTCTGCGAAGCGGAAAAACAGGTTCTGCATGGTGCTGCTGGCCGTTTTGTGGGTCTTGAGGAAGACAACATTGGTGTGTTTAGGCTTCTGGATTTGGACTAGACGGGAAGAAAAGCCAAAGTAGAATGCATCCATGGTCCTGGAAGACAAAGTAGTGGTTAATAATAATAATAATAATAATGTATTTGATATTAGAATGACCATAGACTTGGGATAGTACAGATGCATTTGACAGGAAAGGGGTTGTAGAATACTAATATCCATGTATAAAAAAGTTTAAATTACTCACAGTGGCCAAAGGCTGTTGCTCTGCAGAAGGTAGTTCAGAATACAGACAGACAGATGTACAGAATACAACGATGAGCAAACTTATTTTCTTGTAATTCATCTTCATGTCTTTCGATGAGAATCTGGGAGGGCAACAGAAAATTCAGGAAAGAGCAAATCTGAAATTTGGTAAGAAAAATCAATCAATCTTTGTGAATGCAAATCCAGATCATCTCAACATAACGTATCTAAAATTGGGAAAAACGTTTTACAAAGACTGTTTTGAGGAAGGGTTTAATTTTAGACTTTTTACAATTCTTTTGGTAGATCAGAAAACTCAAGACAAAAAAAATATTTTCCTGGAATGAAGACTTATCTGTCAAAATCAGATAAAACAGGAATGGGAAAGGTAATGTAGTAAAGTCCATACAATGTCAATTAATAGTTGCCTTTTTTATAGTTGTCGATAAAAATCCACCACAGCCAAATAAATAAATAAACACTGCTCGACTGGCTGGTGTCGCAACAAGGAGATAAACATCGAGTACCAGCCACAAGAGAAACTAGAAATGACACGGACAAGAAAAGAACTCAGGACTCGGGGCTGAGTCAGGAAACAAAAGAAAACTTCAGACAGCATTTCTGAAACGGGCAGAAATTTAAAAAAAACGAGGATAGGAAACTCAACCTGCGACGGACGGACGGCTGCAACCAGCACAGAGGAGGCGACGCGGAGCGACAGCTGCCACTGTCCGACCACAAAGCAGCGCACCTTGATACTTCCCTCCAGCAGTTATAGCCCGCCTTGCACGCAAATCAGTATCATCACAAAATAAATAAACTGTGCACATTTTGTGTGTTTTTTTATTATTATTATTAGGAAAGACAATGGTACATTTAGAACTACTAGTTAGAAAGAAGAAGAAAAAACAACTAACAAGAACTGTATTCATTTCATCAACATGCAATGGAAGTCAGTGGCCGCGTGGGGGCGGTGGCGTGCCAACCGGGGTTGACGTCACTAACATGGAGGTTTCCCACGAGTCCCCTCTTCCGGTTCTGGAAACTTATCTTCTTATCCAGTTTTCTGATTAACTCTTCGGTGTTTTTGTCCAACGCAGCGGCGTGCGGGAGGAAAATGGAGTCGGAAAGGCCAACCAAGGTTCGACGACATCTTTCCGGCTCGCTGTTTCCTTCGCGTCGTGACGCATTTTGTCGTAATGGCAACAAAAACAAACCGGAAGTTTGTGTTTAATCCGTTTCTACAGGTAGAGTTTGCGGTGCAGATGACGTGTGAGAGCTGCGCAGACAAAGTCCGAGCTGCTCTGCAGGGAAAGCCAGGTAAATAATAATAATAATAATAATAAATTAAATAGTTTTCGAGAAAATTGAAATAAATAGCAGCTCGGGGTTCTGCTGACGACGCCGTGACGCACCAGAAATCACCGTGACGTCAGCGCTCCCGAGCGTTGGAGGATTCCTGGCTTGACCTTTAACCTCTTCCTGGGGATCAGTGTCTCCACAGAGCAGATTCCCAAAACCGACATTTCTGTTCATGCACTTTAGAAAAAAAAAAAAAAAAAACTGCCTGTAAGTTTCCGCCTCTGCTTCCGTCGCTGGTCGGCGTTTCCTCAGGCGTGACGTCGGTGGGCGTCGACGTCGGCAAGGAGCAGGTGCTGGTGGAGTCGTCGCTCGGCGTCGCCGCGTTGCAGGCGCTGATAGAGAGCACGGGACGCCGGGCGGTTCTCAAGGGCCTCGGAGGATCGCAGCAAGGTAGATCCGCCTTCAGCGGTGGGGGGGGGGGGGGGGTCTCCGCCCGGAGGAAAAGGGAGCAAATGTTGTCCGTTTTCTGACAGACCTGGGGTCAGCCGTGGCCGTGATGGCCGGCGCGGGGGGAGTCCAGGGGGCGGTGCGTCTGCTGCAGCTGTCTGAGGAGCGTTGCTTGATTGACGGGACCATTGACGGCTTGGAGCCCGGACCCCACGGCCTCCACGTCCACGCCCTGGGGGACCTGAGACAGGACTGCCTCAGGTAGGACCGGACTCTAATCTGATCTAGCTCCGGTTGCCGTGACGACCTGCAGAGCTTTAAGTAACGCGACTCTTTCCTTCATCCGAGTCATTTAGAAATGACCCGGATTCTAAAAAAGGTTATTTAAGACGATGAATACGCTATTAGTTCAATAGTTCTTCTTCTTTACGCTGTTGTAAATAAAAAACGCATCATATTGATTTTATTCAAATGAGGTGATTCTACATGTAGAAATGCTCCTGCCGCCCGTTGTTGTTGTTTGTTTGTTTTTTGGGAGGGGGGGGAGGAGCTTATATGGAATTCCATTTCTTTTCACAGTTGTGGAGATCACTACAACCCCTTCAGAAGACAGCACGGCGGCCCGGCGGACTCCGAAAGGGTAGCGTTCCCTCACATTTACTCCGGCGGCGCCGCCGCGCGGCGTGGATTCTCACCTGCCGTCGTCGTTCTTGCAGCACGTCGGCGATCTGGGGAACGTCGTGGCTGGACCGGACGGCCGAGCGTCATTCCGACTGGAGGACAGTCAGATTAAGGTAGCGCCCACGCCGCCACGGCTCGCACGCTTTCGTTTACAGGAGATTGAGATTACGACGTCGCATCGTCGCCTCATTCCCAAAAACTCGGCAGGTGTGGGACGTGATCGGCCGATCGCTCGTCGTGGATTCGGGGGAGGACGACCTGGGACGAGGCGGACACGCCGTCTCCAAACAGACCGGGAACTCCGGGGAAAGGTGGGTCGGAGGTTTTTGGACCGGGTTTTGTCTCCGCTGGTCCCGACGTTGACGCTTTTCCACGCCATTTCTGAATCTGATTCTGATTGGCAGACTGGCCTGCGGGATCATCGCCAGGTCGGCGGGGCTTTTTCAAAACCCCAAACGGATCTGCGCCTGCGACGGCGTCACGCTGTGGGAGGAGAGAGACAGGCCGGGAGCCGGTACGGGCCGAAGCAAGGACGGCCCAGCGGCGCCGGCAGCGCACCTCTGAACGCCGACGTCTGTCGCCGCGCCCGGCAGGAACAGCACCTTGAAGATAAACGAAGAAGAAGAAGAAGAAGAAGCACTGGAAGCTCGAGCGATGACCAAATGGCTTTAACGCACTTAAAAGTTTGTCTGTGATGAAACTGAATTTACTGTTTATAGGTGTAAATGCATCCTGATCATCTCCATGGAAACCGACTGATTATCCACCATTATTGTCCAAGTGCAGCTTCTCTGTCGTCACGGTGACGCCTTCGCGAGATGTATGTTTAAATTTGTCTTCACTCTGTATCCATTTCCCTGAGGACTGAAAATAAAACGTATTTGCTGGAATCAATAAATTAGGTGATTGATTGATTTGCTGAGGTTTTACCTCCATCATGAAATCCATTCGATTCTGGAGGGGGGGGGGGGGGGCGATCGGGTTCTTCTGTTCCGGATCACTTTACATTTTTGAAAGAGTTTTCTTTCTTCATGGATAAAGTGCAATAACTGTCTAAGAACTAAACCGTGACGTCGATGTACGGTCAACCGAATCTGAATCACGATGGATCTGCTCGAGGTTTCTGACTGTTAAAAGACTTTTTCTAGTGAGAGCCCAGTTCTTTATTTATTTGTAATTACTTGATAAATTCCTCGCGCAGCTTTAATATCTCCATCTTGGAGCCTTCCTCTCGGTCGGATCAAGGGGGGGGGGCAGATCTTACCCTTTCATTTCTCTGGGGGGGCTTGTGAGCGTTCACGGTGCGTGCTTCGGGCAGCATCCTCCGGTGCAGCAGCAGCAGCCCTCCCCCATCTGCACCCCCCCCCCCCCCCCCCCCGCCCCGCCATGCAGACGGAAGCAGGCGCTACCATTTTGAAACGCAGCACTGCCACGGTAAGATGGTAGAACCTTTTTGATTTAATCGCCCTTTCCTGCGCTCTTCTTGTCGCACGAGAGCCGATAAATTCCGATAAATTCCGATTCATTCCGATTGGCCTTTGAGCGCGAGCCTGACGCCGGGATTCGATCGTCGGCTTCGATCGTGTTGCATCGGAACCACTCGGCGCTAACTTCTCCTGCATTTCAAGCCTTGTGTGTGTGTCGGGGGGGGGGGGGGGCGCTCCTTCGCATTGTTCGATCTCCCATCGACGATCACGATCAGGCCGATCGACGTCGACGCGCTTTTGACATCGACGCAAGTGTTTTTTATTTATTGTTTATTTCCTCCCTTTGCGATTGTTTTTGACTTTTAGATCGCCATTCGCATCCGGTCATTCCTTCCTCTGTTGCTACACAAGCCAAAACAATAATAATCCGATTTAAGACGATTTAACCGGAATCTTTTCTCCTGAAAACGAGCCGAGCTGCGGGAACGTGGCGCCGCGTCATCGGAACGCCACGCCGGAGCAGATCGCTTTAGATTCGCCCTTTGATTTTACAGCCATGTCATGTCATAAAGGTTCCGGGGGGGGGGGCTGCAGAAACACAGGAGCAGCTCTTTATTGTTGCCTCTGCCGGGGAGGGAGGTTTAGCAACATAACTCAAAAAGCTACTGACGGATCTTGCCGACATTTTTAGGAAATGTTGGGAATGTTACCGGGAACGGATGATTACGTTTTGGGGACGATCCAGAAGAGATCCTGGATCTCTTTGACATTTTATCGTTAACATTGCAAGTCAATGGAGCATCAAAGTTTGTTCCTCGATATCTCGGTTGGTTGCTGGCCGCCCCCCCCCCCCCCCTGCAAAAAAAAAGATGGTGCAAAATGACAATTGCCAAAAGGCGCTTCCTTTCCCGTGTGTTTTCCCGGCGCCCGGCGACCCGTGAGCTCGGTGCGGTTTCTGATTAGCTGCGTTTGAATGCTAATCTATTTGCTCTTTTCACGGTCCGAGCTTTTTCCGTTTATCACCGAGGGGGAACGTTTAACCACGAGTTGCAGCGTATTTTATTTGTGTCACGCGCTCATCCCGCCGCTCTCTCTCTCTCTGCAGCGCCATGGATAAGAGCCACACGGTGAAGCTCTTCGTGGGCAACCTGGCACTGGACTCCACCCAGGAGGAGCTGTCGGCCATCTTCGAGCCCTACGGCCAGGTGGTCAGCTGCAGCGTCCTGCGGCAGTTCGCCTTCGTCCACCTGCAGGGCGAGGGCGCCGCCGAGCGCGCCATCCGTGACCTCAGCGGGCGGGAGTTCCGCGGGCGCAATTTGGTGGTGGAGGAGTCGAGGGGGCGGCCGCTGCACTCCACCAAGGTGTTCGTGGGCAATCTGAGCGGGATGTGCACCACGGAGGACTTGCAGCAGTTGTTTCAGACGTTCGGAAAAGTCCTCGAGTGCGACAAAGTCAAAGGTGAGCTTGACGTTAGCGAAACTAGAAATGCTGCGCCGTAATTTCCGGACTATAAGCCACGACATTTGGCCTCTTCTCATCGCTAGTATTTATATCAATTTAAAATTTAGGGTGCGCTTCAATAGTCCGGAAACTACGGCACATGATTTGGATACATAGAAGCAATAAGTGTTGACTTAAATGCGTGTGGCAAAGCCACAGTGGTCCTAACTGTTGTCCCTGCGCTCACTGACAGCCAGGCATTCCTCTTCCGTAGGCTACGCCTTCGTGCACATGGAGAACAAGGAGGACGCCCTCCAGGCCATCGAGGCGCTGCACGGCACCTCGTTCAAGGGCCGCCCCCTCTCCGTGGAGCTCTCCAAGGTCCAGCCCAGCAAGCAGACGCCCACGGGGAAGATCCCCTGCGTGAACTGTGGGAAGCAGGGCCACTACGCCGGCGAATGCCCCGTGGGGAAGCCGTCTCTGGAGCAGTACCAGAGCCAGGCGGCGGTCCTGGCGGCGGCGGCGGCGGCGGCCGCCGGCCTGCCTCTCCAGGTCCAGCAGAGCGTGCACAATTCGGTCTACAACACGTCCACCTTCGACCCGACGTACGCGGCGCTCACTGGGATCACCACGGGCACGCGCACCGACGGAAACCCTGTGAATCCGGCGGTTTACGGCGCCCTCGCCAGCCAGGTGTACGGTGCCAATGTGG